>NC_041227.1:45672325-45730658 GCF_002837175.3 Physeter macrocephalus | reverse complement strand
CTCAGAATGGGAGAAAATATTTGCAAATGAAGCAACTGACAAAGGATTAATCTCCAAAATTTACATGCAGCTCAATAACAAAAAAACAAACAACCCAATCCAAAAATGGGCAGAAGACCTAAATAGACATTTCTCCAAAGAAGATATACAGATTTCCAACAAACACATGAAAGAATGCTCAACATCATTAATCATTAGAGAAATGCAAATGTTACTTTCTTAATAAGGCTGCCCTGACCTCCCATTTAATAGTGGAGCCTCCCTGCCACGCCTCCACCCCACCCACCCCGCATGCCCGCCCTTCACAATCCCTCCCTCTTTCTCCGTTCTGGAAAGTTAGCTCCTGAGGCAGGCAGGGATCTCTGGCCTTTTGGTTTGCTGATGTATTGCAGGACCTGGAGCAATGCCTGGCATTAAAAAATGTGGAATAAATTGTTGGATATAAAGTAGTCTTTACGTCTAGTTTGTTTTGATAAAACTTGTCGTTTAATGAAGTAAGTAGAGGTTTGTTTCGATGTTCTTATCCCTGACAGTCAGTATAAATAAAGACTTGTTACTTACATAACCTGTTTTGCTTTTTTTTTTTGGCTGAGCCATGTGGCTTGGAGGATCTTAGATCCCCAACCAGGGATTGAACCTGGGCCCCGACAGTGAAAGCGTGGAATCCTAACCACTGGACCGCCAGGGAACTCCCTTGTTTTGCTTGAAAAAGAGCTGGTTATGTCTATTTGTATATTGATCATTGTGCTGTTTTTCTTTGCATAAAGCGAGGTGCTCAGTCCCCTCTGATCTTTCTCTACGTGGTGGACACATGCCTGGAAGAAGACGACCTCCAAGCACTCAAGGAATCCCTGCAGATGTCCCTGAGTCTCCTTCCTCCGGATGCGCTGGTGGGCTTGATCACGTTTGGGAGGATGGTGCAGGTCCATGAACTCAGCTGTGAGGGGATTTCCAAGAGTTATGTCTTCCGGGGGACGAAGGATTTAACTGCAAAGCAGATACAGGTTAGTGCCTTGCTTGTCCCCAAGCAGGACAAGGCATGTTTCTTAAAAATTCATTAGGACAAAGGGAAAAAGAAGTCATTCACTTGTAGTGTTAAGGGAAATGAGTCTTTCTGGTTTGTGTAGGACATGCTGGGCCTGACCAAGCCTGCCGTGCCCGTGCACCCAGCGCGCCCAGCACAGCCGCAAGAGCACCCTTCCATTTCCAGCAGGTGAGCTTGGACGTGCACATGCACAGCGGCGGCCATGGGTGGGAGGGAGGGACAGCAGGAGGGCTTTTGTTTTTTATTTTTAGAGGGGAAAAAAAGACTTAGCCTAACCAATATTTAATGTTTAATAACAAACATGACAAGTCAGTGTACGTTTAAAATTTATAACTGAGTTAATATATAAATATATATATATATACACACACACATACACGTGGGGCAGATTTGCTCAAAATATTTTTCCTGTTAGAGTTGTATCATCACAGAGGTTTTGAGACCACTGTATGCAGTCATTCCCCTCTTATTAGATACATGGCTCTTGTCCTTTTTGATTTTTAAGTAAAGCTGGGGAAACTGGAAAGGTTCCTGTTGGGTGTCTTCTAACAAGCCTGAGATCGGGCACTTCGTTTACATGGCCCGCTGTGCTCCTAGGGCTGCCCAGGGCTGGGTTAACGGTGGGCAAACATGATAAGATGCTTTGCTGACATCCCTGGCACAGCCTCTTCTCTAAGAAACTGGTGTTCCTCCCTGTGTGACTCCCAAGATTCAAGAGAAACGCAAATGGAGTCTTCAGAACGATGAAGATTGTCCACGTCCATGAACCTTACATGGACTGAGTTCATGTTAGCATGTCTTTAGGGTTTTTTTGCTGCTTAAAATTTAATTAAACTGATTTGCTCCTATTTGAAATTGATTTTTTTTCCATGCTACATATGCAGGTTGCTGTATATAAAATAAAATTGCTTTGAGTTTTTTGTGTTTGTAGTTAGAGACAACTTTGAAGGAAAAAAAAACTGCAAGTTTTTTCTACTCTGATACTTACTTTGAAGAGCAGTAACTGTGTCATGCAGGCTGAAGACCGGAGTACTTTATTAAATCAGGCTTGACGTGTCCATTCAAAATCATGCAGATTTCTGCAGCCCATTCACAAGATCGACATGAACCTCACTGATCTTCTTGGGGAGCTGCAGAGGGACCCATGGCCCGTACCTCAGGGGAAGAGACCGTTGCGATCCACTGGTGTTGCTTTGTCCATTGCTGTTGGCTTGTTGGAGGTAACTCAGAATTTACTGGGACCTGTCGGACCACACATGGTTTCTCACAGAAGGTGTGTTTGTTGGCCTTGTCTGAAAAATCAGCTGTGACCGCAGTCTGCTGGCAGTGTTAATTTATCAGAACGTGGTTCAGTGATTATTATTATCCACACTGAAGGAGCCCTTGGTGTTTTGAAAATACAAAAAGTTTTCATGAGAAACACAAGGCCATTAGGGCACGAGGATCACAGTAAATAAAAGTGTGCCAGACCCTCGGGTTGGAAGAGAGAAGCTGCTTCTCGGCAGCATCATCTGCGTTTTGCTGCAGTATCATCAGTAGTCACGACAGCTGAGGACAACTCAACATTTGGAGCACTTCTGTGGGAAACATGCTTGGGGTGGGCTGTATGTTCCTAAAATGCTGCCACTTACTGCTTTAGGGCACTTTTCCAAACACGGGAGCCAGGATTATGCTGTTTATTGGGGGTCCCCCTACCCAAGGACCTGGCATGGTGGTTGGAGATGAACTAAAGGTTCCTATTCGTTCCTGGCACGATATTGAGAAAGATAATGCCCGCTTCATGAAAAAGGCAACCAAGGTAGGTGCTCCTTGCTCAAGGCTGTAAGTGTGGTCACCCAGGTGGGGTGTAGGCTGCCCTGGAGTGACAGCTGCTCTGCTGAGGCCATGCTTTGTGGTCAGTGAGTTCCTCTTGCTGAGATGACCTTCCAGATCTTGGCTGATGTTAAGTATCTGTCCCAGTTCTGAGACCTTGGTTAGAGTGGGTGGCCCTAAAACTGCTAAAAGTGTTTTGAGACTGAAAACTGCAGTTTTATTTTATTTGGATGTTATGAAAGAAACTGTCTCTATATTCCTCTCTTTGATCACATCCCTGTGGTGTAAGGCACGCCTAGTGAGTGGTGTTGCTGTTCCATAAAGATAATTTTTCTCTCTTTGCAGCACTATGAGATGCTTGCTAACCGAGCTGCTGCAAACGGTCACTGCGTTGATATTTACGCTTGTGCCCTTGATCAGACTGGACTTCTAGAGATGAAGTGCTGCACAAACCTTACTGGGTATGTGGCCAGTGAACCCCTGGGAAAAGTGAGAGTGCTTATTCTAAGGAATGAGACGTGAGTGATGGAACTGTGGGAATGGCCAAGGCTGGCTCAGGTGGCTCTGGGCTGCGGTTTCGGTGCCTGGGGAGGGTGTGTGGGCCTCCTGGAGGAAGAAGCTGTGATCAGAAGGAGGTCAGGGTTCACTGTGAACTTGTCGTGTCAGAGTAACTTCATTTCTTAGAGTTGTTGCAGACACCAAGGCAGGAACGCAAGCATGGAGTATGTGGCCTTCAGCACTTCCTTGTGAGAAGGGGGGAAATAGGCTGAATGCTAGAGCAATTAGGAGCCCCCTCACTTGGCTTAGTAACTGCACCTCGTGACAGCCGGCACTCACTCAGCCTGGAGGGTGCGGTGCAGGGCGGGCTGGGAGCCCAAGTCCTCAAAGCGGGATGGTGCCCGGCCAGCCACCTTTGGGGCCCATGGGCACACTCGAGCCTCACCCCAGACCTCCTGAATCAGAGGCTGAGGATGCAGCCTGGTGGTGGGTTTTAACAAGCTCTCTGGGGATTCTGGTGAGAACCACCGATGGCACCACTAGTCTGAAGGCGCTGCAACATCAGAATCACCCGGGAACGTTCAAAACTACTTTTGGTCTGGGTCTTGTTCTTAAAGTCGGATTTAATTAGCATGGTGCCTGGCCTGGGCATCAGCATATTTAAAAGTTCCCGAGCGTTTCTGACGTGGAGCAGAGTTTGAGAACGACTGGTGCGGCCTCTTTGTGCTCCAGGCATGCCTGAACACAGACGGCATCTGGAAAACCTGCATTTGTGTGCAAGTCCCCTGGGGTCTTGTTCACATGCAGCTGGAAAAGCAGTGGCAGAGAGCTGTGGGTGGGCCTGGGGTTCTGCATTTCTAAGGAGCTCCCACGCGGTGCTGCGGGTCCTCACTGAGTAAAGGGGAGGGGGTAGAACCCCTCGTCATCTGCAGCTGTCCTGGGGACCAGCAGGCGCGTGAGGTGATAGAGGACCAGTGATGTTGACCTGGCTGTGCTGGTGAGTTCACTTTATACGCTGGACTCCCCCCAGTGCCCTGCAGGAGTTCTTGTCTTGGAACATCACAGGAAAACTTCCATGTGTTTGTGAACACCCCTGAGCTTATACACCAGAGTTCATGTGTGTGTGTCTCTCCTCTGTGGAGAGGGACCAGCACTTCCCTCACACTCTCAGTGAGGCCTTTGACCCCTGAGTGATAGTATTTAGGGCACATCACCTGTTGCACAACTATAGTATCAGGGAAATGTGTGAACAGTGACACTGAAAAAAAAAAAAGACTTAGAGGTTTCGGTTGATGGCTTGAAGTGAGCCAACCGTTTGGGATGACTTCCAGCAAAGGCGAGGTGACCCTGGGCTGTGTTATGGGGTCCATTATCTCCAAGGAAGATCACAGTCTTGGTTTCCTTGGGGCTAGTCACACCTTATCCAGATTATATCATCATTTATTTTTTTAAACTTTTAATTTTGAAACAACATATTCACAAGAAATTGCATAAAGTGGTACAGTGAAGTCTGTCCATGCTTTTCATCTAGCATCTCCCAGTGGTAGTATCTTACATAAATACAGTACCATGTCAGAACCAGAAAACTGACTTGGTACAGCACAGTTAACTATTGATACATCATGGACCGTACTTGGCTCTCACCAGTCTGTACATGCACTCATTTTAAAAAATCTGTGTGCATGTCTAGTTCTTTGAAATTTTTATCCTCTCTATAGGTTTGTATAACCACCACAGTAATCAAGATACAGCACTGTTCTAAAGAATTCTATGTTTAATGTTTTAAAAATAGTGTCTTTCTTGAGTACAAATTGAACTGGCTTTTTTCCATTATCAGTAAGTGATTAGTAGCACCTCTATGGACATGCTTGCTTTTTTCTTCTTCTCTAAAATAATTGTTCATAAATACCCAGGAAGCATCTAAATGGCTTTGAGTCATCCTAAAGGTTCACTTTCTTTTTCCTTTTTTCTTTCCTAGAGGCCACATGGTGATGGGAGATTCTTTCAACACTTCTCTCTTCAAGCAGACATTCCAAAGAATTTTTAGTAAAGATTTTAATGGCAATTTCCGAATGGCATTTGGTGCTACGTTGGAAGTAAAGGTAGAATAGATTTCTAAAACCTTAGTGAAAGAATAGTGTTCTTACTTGCTTAGTAGTCATAGTTGGGGGAGCCTCACCCTCATCTAAAGATAAGTTTAAAAGTTCCTAGCAAAATAATCCCAACAAAGTATATTCATTCTGTCCCTTTGCTTCTCAAGAATGACCTGCATATTTATCAGTGCTCTAAACCATGAGATGTCTGCTCTCCCTGCAGGGAGAGCAGGCCTTACAAAGGTGGTGGGCTAAGTGCCCACCCAGCCACCGGTTTGTGTTTAGTGCCTGTCTGCAGACTAGCCAGGGCGCTCTAAAATGGGGCAGCATTGTGAGTTTGGCTTTTGTTTTTCCACTAGGGACTGATCTCTCTACACGCTTGATTCTGAGTCATTGAGAAAACATTCAAAAGGGCCATTAGAAAATATGATGTCAAATATTACTTTGCAAATTGGCAATAATCATTAAATCATCTAGGTTGAACTTTAAACAACATTGTCAAATATTTGAGGTTTTTTTTAAAAGATGAAGAAGGATGGACTTTGCTGAAATGAATTCAGATTTAAAAGTCTGAGTATGTTGGCCTCGTTATTGTGTCGGAGTTCATAAATTAAGTATTTTTAAAGCAACACAAAACAGCATATTCCCTGATTGACATTTGTAACTAGCGACAACAGGTTTGTGGCACAGGAGAAGAATGCAGTAGTATTGGTAGAATTGCTCTCTTCCGTGTGCACGATAATTTCAGAGTTGAGAAGGCAGAACATGCTGCTGCATCTTTGGAACAAAGATAACTCTGTTTCTAAAGGAGGGTTTTATTAAAGTTTTAATCAGTTCACAGCAGCCCTGGAGAAGCATATACAAGCTTTTGCATGCTAGAATCCCTGTAGGATTTTCCCTTGGTGGAATAATAACCCTGCTGTTTTAGTTGTGTCCTTTGTGAGGGGGTGGTTCTTGGTGATTGTTAACTGTCTGCTCTTATGTAATTCTGCCTCAGACCTCGCGGGAACTGAAGGTTGCCGGAGCCATCGGCCCTTGTGTGTCTCTGAACGTGAAAGGACCGTGTGTGTCAGAAAACGTAAGGAAAACTTCTCCATCACCCTCACCTCCTGTGCCTGGGATTTGACCCCTTAGACGTGTCGGGCCTGGATGACCTTGCATTGTGTCACCTGTTGGCTTGTGTCTGTGGTGAGGGGAGAGGGGTAACTCACTGACGCCCACGGCCCTGAGGGGTAGTGTCATTTCTGTCTTTCCATCCATTGGTCTGAACGGTCAGGAGAAAGCTGAGGCTCAGAGAGGTTAAGTGTCTTGCTTAGGGTCAGAGATGACAACGGGGGAGCTGGGTAGGGACCAGGTTCCCCACCCGACTACCCTTGCTTGGGTGGCCGCGCCAGAGAGCCACCAGGCGTTGCATTCTGTGCAGCACAGTCCTGCAGGGACAGACCCGTGTGCTTATTGCCCTTGGAAGGGCTCCCTCTGCCTCGCTTCGCAGAGACCGTTTTGAGCTGGGTGGGCAGTGGGTGACACTGTGGCGCATGCAGACTGCGGTGTTTCTTGAGTGACAGATTTGAGTACATGGAACGAAGTTCAGCTCTCACTAGGTGGGGAGATGGCCTTGCTGGTGGCCCACTTCCTCTGATGACACTTGAGCTGCCAAGTGTACACTTTTGGTCCAGTGAGGCCTGTCCAGGGTGGGTCTGGGCTGGGTTGTCACAGTCACGTCCTTCCCTCACTGGCCTCTTCAACATGAGGCTGGATGGGAGAGTTGGGCGTGGGCTCAGGGTGCAGGTGTGGCCCTGACGAGGTGCTTCATGGCTCCGGGATCCAGCGTCTCTGTCCGGGAAATGAAGGCAGTAATGGGACCTACTGTACAGCACTGTTGGGAGGACTCCACGAGCAGCCCAGGTGAGGCATTTAGAACAGTACCCAGGATGCCCACACTGGGTTTCACCTTTCCCATTGAAGTTTTTGTCCTCATCAGCAATGAACACTTGTTAGTGACTACTTAGAGTAAGTTTTTATTGAAGTTACCAGAGGCAGGTGGTTTGAGAGGATATTCCTGTAACCCTCTGGGTGAGACAGGTGGTTGCCCAAGCCCCTGTGGTGAGTCCCTCGTTACCCCCATGTACTCAGGGACATGTACTCTTGTTTCTTGGCAGGGCTTTGGGAGGTTGCCCTGTTCCAGCATATTCTCCATAGACTTAATATCTGCCTAAGAAGGTGTTATAACTTAGTACCGCTGTTCCAGGATCCAGTAGGGATCAGCCGTGAAATTTTTGGATTGGGGGTGGAGGAGGCAAAGGGGAGGAACGTACGGTTTTCAGACACACAGGGAAGTTTTGAGAAGAGCGTAATGAGTCTGTATCCCCACCACGTAGAGTCGGTAATCGTTGACATTTTGTCATAATTGCTCTGTCCTCGTTTTGGCCACATTTGTGTTATCTACCTGATTTCATCTATTTGCCATATTCTTTTATCATATCAATATTTTGCCTTTGAAAGCAAGTTGCAGACGTCTTGACACTTAGTCTGTCAGTGTTTCGGTGTGCATTTTCTGAAGACGGGTCTTCTACGTTATTCTCAAACCTGAGAAAACAATGATTTCCTAATATCATCTAACATATAGTCGTATTCTTTCCCTAATTTCTCTCCAGATGCCCTTTGCAGCTGTTTTTCCTCTCTAACCACTATTGTATTTGATAATACATATCCTCAGTCTTTTAAGATGTAGGATGGTCTTCCTGTCATTTTATTTATGCTTTTTGCTTGTTTTGTTTTGTTTCGTGATGTTGGTCTGTTGAAGAGACAGTGCCAAGTGCCAGGAGTCTTCTGTAATCGAGTGTCTCCGTATGTTTGTTTCCTCGTCTGACTTGTTTTCTGTCCTTGCTGTATTTGCTGTGAAGTGGAGGTTAGATGAATGATTAGATTGGGGATAAACCTTTCTGTCCCCCATGGTTCCTGAGTGATCTGTGTACCTCGTGCTGAGTTGTGATGAGGTGATGACTGTCCTTCAATTACAGGGGCCCGTTTCCTTTTTGACATTAGCAGGAGATCTGTTGAACAAGATTGTAGCACAACATGAGTATCTTGTTTGCCAGCAGCCTTTCACCTGATGGTTTTAGGTTATCCATTGATTATCCTGAATCAGTGTATTTGAATCACAATAAACTGGTGATTTCCTAATTCCATCTTTACAGTTCTTCTGATCAAGGCAGGGTAGATGCTTACATAAGGAATTTGTGTATTAGTGAGAGAATACAATGCTTGTGGGACTCTGGAGGGTTTGTGGCCATGCTTGGGGGTTGGTGCTATACGGGAGGGAAATTTTTCTTTTTCCTCTACCCATCTTAGTTTCATTGGCTGGGACCCTGCAAATTAGACTGACGAAACACAGCTTAACAGGAGAAAAACAAACAAGTTTATTAATGTGTGCATCACACACATACACAGCACGTACATACTCAGTGATGAGAGTCACTCAAAGAGGGGGTTAGACCTTGGGATTAGTTGCATCTTAACAATAAATGTTCTTTTACAATAAATGTGTAGATAAGTGACAAGACAAAGGAAAGGGACCTTGATCTCCTAGGGGTGGCAAATTGTGGAAGAGTAGACAGATGGGGGAGATGATGGGAAAGGAAGGTTGTTTTACCAAGAGTTGTTACATAGATTCTTCTGGTGCCGCCTCTGGACTGATAAGCATCTAGCGTTGTCTTTGGTGGTTAAGAAGCTCCTGCCTTCCTGGTAGGAGGAGGATAGAGAGTTTTCTTATGTCTGCTTTTTAAAAATTACCTACAGCTTAAAATAATCTTTATGCCAGCCTGGCATATTTTGGGTGACATGCTCTGAATCCCCTTGATTTGAAATTTTAACAGGTTTCATATTAAAAATGGAGTCAAAAGGTGTGGAGAGAGATTTGAGAGAAGCGATTAGCAAGGCAAGAAAGGGGGGCAGACCGCTCCTTTTACTTCCTTGCCATTGTTCGTGGTTGCAGCCTTCACTGTCCAGCAGATGTTATGTGCCTCTTTTAGAAAAGGCCCTGAAAGGGAAGGTGAACACTTAGGAATCCATCCATCTCACGATCTTGCTTAGGAAAGACTCGTGAAACACAAGGTGTCCTCCCCAGCCTCCACCATAGAGCTGTGACTCTTCCCTTTCTCCTCTGACCATCACCTTCCTGAGATTGCTGGTTCTCTGGCCAGGGACCTGGGCTCCTGGCATGGCTTTGTAGAGAGACCGGACTGGTGTCAGCTGTACTCAGCTGACAGTATACAGTTTGGGTGGATTCAGAGTAACAGAAGAGGTATCATGACTCTCTTAATGCATAATTGTATTACTTTCTAAGGATCGTATCCCATATTGTAACGAGGTGTTAAAATGTATAATATTTGCTGTCTCTAGAATGATCAAATGTATGTTTCAGAGTCTAGTGATCTTCTTGGTTAACGGTTCTAGGTATTTGACACCTGCAGACTTTTCTTCTAGATGTCATGCTTAAAACAGTGATACCCTTCATGTTGTAGTGAACTTCTTATTTATCGCTGGGAGCCATTCAGCTAGTCAACACAAAGCAGCCTTCACATGATTAAAATCTCAGTTCTCTTACCAAGAATTTATATGTAGCTTTTGCATAAAGGAATTGGGTTAAAAATTAATATTTAACAGCTAAAGTTCTGTAATTATTTCTTGTTCTAATAATGTTGGAAGAAGTACATAAATCTTTCAAGCTAAGCAGGTAATTCTTTTTCTTTTCAAGTATTTACTTCTTCCCCATCCCTGACTTGATTCTCTCAGTTGACATCAGTGTTATGTATTGTGTGTGTGTGTGTGTGTGTGTGTGTGTGTGTGTGTGTGTAGAGATAAAGCTCAACGACATAATGAAAACTGACCAGAGTTATGTATTGTGTGTGTGTGTGTGTGTGTGTGTGTGTGTGAGTGTGTGTGTGTGTGTGTGTGTGTGTAGAGATAAAGCTCAACGACATAATGAAAACTGACCAGAGTGCCAATATAAAAAACCTAATTGTAAAGTACTGTAATAAATGTTAAACTTTATTCTGGTCTGTAATTGTACTTTTTTCAGTGGAATTTAAATTTTCTTTTTTTTTTTTTTCCTTTTTTTGGCCGCACTGCGTGGCATGCGGGATCTTAGTTCCCCGACCAGGAATGGGACCCGCACCCCCTGCAGTGAAAGTGCAGAGTCCTAACCACAGGAACACCAGGGAAGTCCCGAAATTTAAATTTTCATGGGGAATGAGATATTCTAAGGGACCTGCCCTTCTCAGAGTCAGTGCTTTTCATCAGCAGGTAATCACAGGAGCATCTTTTTTGTTTCATTTCTTTTTAATCCCTCTTCTCTCCCCTAGGAGCTTGGTGTCGGTGGCACGAGTCAGTGGAAAATCTGTGGCCTGGATCCCACATCTACGCTCGGCATCTACTTTGAAGTAGTCAATCAGGTGGGCTCATTTTTTTTTTTTAATTATTTATTTTTATTTATTTATTTTTTGGCTGCACTGGGTCTTTGCTGCTGTGCGCGGGTCCTCTCTAGTTGTGGTGAGCGGGGGCTACTCTTGTTGCAGTGCACGGGCTTCTCATTGCGGTGGCTTCTCTTGTTGCGGAGCACAGGCTCTAGGCACGGGGGCTCAGTAGCTGTGGCTCGTGGGCTCTAGAGCGCAGGCTCAGTAGTTATGGCAAAGGGCCTCAGTTGCTGCGCGGCATGTTGGATCTTCCCGGACCAGGGCTCGAACCCGTGTCCCCTGCACTGGCAGGCGGATTCTTAACCACTGCACCACCAGGGAAGCCCTGCATTTTTTCATGAATAGTCGCGTCTCAGTGTTGTGTTTTCTGATTAGTTACAGACTGGTGGCCTCTGGTGTCTTTCTCCACAAAGTGATACTACTTTGGGCTTGTGTTTGGCCTGATCTTAGTCTGACATCATCTTTATTATTCCTTCCAGGGTTTGGTCAGAGTCAGACAGCAAACTGCTTTTGTCACTTTGTTGTTGAACTGATAAGGTCATCAGAAGAGGAATGGCTTTTGCCAGCCATCTTAATGTTGGTGAATTTTTGAGTGTGTCAGTTTTTCCCCAGTACTTTATTTTTTAAAATTCAAACGTACAGAACGATAAGTAGAATTGTACAGTGAATACCCAAGTATCAACCACTCAGGTTCTGTAACTAACATTTTGCTCTGTTTGATTTGTTACACATCTAGCCATTCCCCAATTCATTGTGTTTGGATGCATTTCGAAGCAAATTGCAGTGATCAGTGTCTTTCATCCCTAAACCCTTCAACACGTATATCAACTCACGTTCAGTATTTATTTCCATATGGTTCTCTTTTTTGAGGTAAAAGTTGCAAACAATGAAATGCCCCGATCTTAAGTGGACCATTCAGAACGCATCAAGAACTTTGTGGTCACCGCCGTGTCGGTCGTCTTAGGACGAGTGCACAGGCTCTGTGACCACTTGTGTGGGGTCATGCAGTGACAGTAACGGGTGCTGGCCTCTCATCCTGCAGCACAACGCCCCGATCCCGCAGGGGGGCCGCGGCGCCATCCAGTTCGTCACGCACTATCAGCACTCCAGCACCCAGCAGCGCATCCGCGTGACCACCATCGCCCGCAAGTGAGTGGCCCCGGCTAACTCTCCGCTGAACCTCTGGCTTTTTGTTATGGAGAGAGAATCTAACATCTAGTAGTTTATCTTTGTGATTCCTCTGAGTGAATGGTTCTAACCAGCCTTCACTGGCTCATTTGATCAGAGCAGGATAGGGAGGAGGCACTGCCGGCTTTAGAAGACTCTCCTTTCAGTAGGAATAAGTTTATTAAAAATTATTTTTCATCATTTATGAAATAAGTGACCCATAAATATACCCTCCTTATAAAAGATTCAAGCAGCACATAATTATGTAAAGAATGGGTCTCTCCCACTCTCCCCAGAGGTAAAATGCTATCACTGTACTGACATGTAACTTCACAATCCCATTTCTGTGCAGTTATAGACCACGTTTGTGTATTATATACATGATGGCTTACGTGAAGATATTCATAAGCTTTTCTCAAGAATGTGTCAAGGACACCTTCCATGTCAGTGCATAAAAGCCTCTACCTCATTCATTTTATTTTATTTTATTTTGAAAAAAAAGTTTTTGGAAGTATAGTTGATTTACAATATTATATTAGTTTTAGATGTATCATATAGTGGTTTGAAACTTATAGATTATACTCCATTTAAAGTTATTATAAAATGTTGGCTATATTCTCTATGCTGTACAGTATATTCTTGTAACTTATTTATTTTATACATAGTAGTTTTTACCTCTTATGCTCCTCCCCCTTTCCCTCTCCCCACTGGTAACCACTAATTTGTTCTCTATATTTGTGAGTCTGTTTCTATTTTGTTATATTCATTTGTTTCATTTTTTAGATTCCACATATAAGTGGTAACACAGAGTATTTAGTAGTTTTCTTTCTCTGTCTGACTTATTTCACTAAGGATAATATCCTTCAGGTCCATTCATGTTATTGCAAATGGCAGAATTGCATTCTTTTTCATGGCTGAGTAATATTCCTCTGTGTGTGTGTGTGTGTGTGTGTGTGTGTGTGTGTGTGTGTGTGTGTGTAAAAATACAGGGACAGATTATGTGTGTACACACACACACACACACACCCTCGTCATGTATCCACGTCTGTGTCTTACTGGAGAGCTGGTTCTCAGGCCTCTCCCACATGCAAGCACAGCACTCACTCTGGAATGGTCAGTTGGGCAGATGCACAGAGTCAGCTCAAACACATCGAAGCAGCGTTTGACCAGGAGGCTGCAGCGGTCCTGATGGCGCGGCTGGGAGTGTTCCGAGCAGAGTCGGAGGAGGGGCCGGATGTGCTCCGGTGGCTGGACCGACAGCTCATCCGACTGGTAAGCTGGGGACAGTGGCACTACGTTCAGTCTTGGTCTCTGCTCTACTTTTGAGAAAACTGTCATTTAAACCTATTATTTTATACAGCCAGTAAATAAGAATTTTATCAGTGGCTTACCTCATGCCAAACACCAGACGTTCTGAGAATGATGTAAAAGAAGTGTTAAATATGCATCTCCCCCAAGGGCTCACGTTACAGTTGGGAAGAAATCACACACTGGCCGTTTAGGTAATGGTAAAAATCTGAGTGTGTTGAGGGTTGACTTAGATGAGTCCCTGTGAATCCTGTGGCTCTCTGTTTTCCCTCTAGATCTTGGAGGGTTTGCGGGGAGGTAGGGGTCCATGGTCCATTGAGTGTGAGGAGATGCCTGATGTGTCATTCTGGGTCTAATCAGGAGAAGCCACGTGGTAGTTTAAACGGGGGGAGTGTTATATAAAGAATTAGTGTCACAACAGGGGATTAGAATAATGAGGGATTGGTTAGTAAGAGGTAAAGAGAAGTCTGAAGGATACAGGATAGTAGATCCGAGGGGTGCTACTTCCAGGCTGAGGTAGAGCACCCCAGCAAGACCCGCATCCCCCCAGGGCTGACGGAGCCCCAGGTGGGGCAGGGCCATGGCTCATTGGGTCTCTCAGAGCACAGACTTTGCCATGGTGCCCGCTGGAGGGACTTAGTAGAAATTCACCCTCTGTGGCGCTGAGAAAACCGTTCACCAGGAGGCATCTCAGCAGGGGTGAACGGGGCTGGGGGGCTGCAGGCGCCAGTGCTGCGTGAAGACACTGCAACCTTCCCCTGACCAAGCCTAACGTAGTGCCTTGGCAGGGGAAAAATATTTAAGGGCCCCAGATCCATTTCACAGCCGGCGAAAAGGGTAAGTTTGGAGCCACGAAACAATAAATCAGTAATTGAGATACCTTATGATCTTACCGTATGGAAATTCACAGCACGTGTTAGTGATCAAAGGTCCTGAAAAGCACAGTAACAAAACTTATTTAACTTTGTTTAGCCCTGTGTGTGCCCTTGCTGTCCCACAGAATCATTTTTTCAGGGAATGTCAGCATTGCAAACATAATTTGAAATTGAGCAGAGGGTCCAAGTGGTTGGCGAAGGCCTCTGGTGGAAAGTGAGCCTTGAGTCAAGTCTTTTTAAAGAGAGTAGAAGGCAAGGCTTGCCAAGTGGAGGGCCCAGCACCCACAAGCCTGTGGGGTGTAGCTGGCATTCAGTTCCTGCTGGGGACCCTGGAGAGGCCGCTCTCATGGGTGGCCAGCGACTACAGTGGGGGAGCAGCAGTGCAGGTGCAGGTCTCTTGAGCAGTGCCTTGACTGTAAAGTGAAGTCTCTGCCTGGGTGTTAGAGAGAGGGGACGGGTTCTTGAGTCAAGTCTTTTTAAAGAGAGTAGAAGGCAAGGCTTGCCAAGTGGAGGGCCCAGCACCCACAAGCCTGTGGGGTGTAGCTGGCATTCAGTTCCTGCTGGGGACCCTGGAGAGGCCGCTGTCATGGGTGGCCAGCGACTACAGTGGGGGAGCAGCAGTGCAGGTGCAGGTCGCTTGAGCAGTGCCTTGACTGTAAAGTGAAGTCTCTGCCTGGGTGTTAGAGAGAGGGGACGGGTTAAGTGTGGTTCTTAGGCAGGGGCGTGAGAGCAGCGTGACGCTGTGTTCACACTGCCCGTCCCTGTATAAGATAAATCGGAGGGCAAAAGGGCTGCTGTTACGGAGGCCAGCGGAGGATTTCGCCGGCTCCAGGGAGCTGAGACCAAGGTGGCCATGGTACAGTTGGAGGGGAGAGAAGCTTTGGAATCAGGCTGTATGCCAAGAGAAGAATTGACCAAACTTGGTCGAACTATACGTGGAATCAAAAATGAAAAACATCAACGCTAACTCAAGTTTTAAGTGTAGGCAACTGCAAGAATGATGGAGCAGTGGGAAACAGGAAAGGAGAGCAGCTGTGAGGGGAATCCCTTTTTCTAATGTACTAGTTTATTTTGAATGTGAACTTGCATGTCCAAGGAAAGCCACCCTGTAGTTAGGATAGGTCCTGACAGGAGCTCGGGTCGGAGGTCAGCACTGCATGTGGGGGAGGGATTTGGGTGACTCTGGCCTGGCTGTCATGTCGTTTGTAGCCAAGGCAAGGAGGATGGGAGCAGAGGGCCAGGAACTAACCTCGGAGGAACCCACCGCCGTCAGGAGGAGGTAGGGAGACGGGCTGTCGGATGAGGCAAAGAAGATCAGTCGGAGAGGTGACAGGATGTAGGAAGGCTCTGCTGTGGCGGCTGAAGGAGAGGGGTCAAGAGGTTCGGGGAGTCGTGGCTCGTGGTGGCAGGGAGTTGAGGAAGGTGAGGTCTGTGCAAGGATGCGGTCGGAAGAGGGTCACTTCCAGAGATGAGCTCTCTTTAGATGGTGGGCATCTGACTCCCTGGTGAAATGAAGTATGTGACATGAAGAGGAAATAAAGGCAGGAAGAGAAAATGTTCAGAGATTTGCCTGTGAGGAGGAAGAAAATGGAGTTGTAGAATAATAGAACATTAGGCCTGTCTGTAACTGCTAGAATGTCAGAGTCCTGGAGGATTTTCTTACGGAAGAGGCGCCTGAGAAGGCTTCTCTAGCCCCTCGCTGTCGGAGCGGCCTCGGCAGGCATCGCCTGGAAGCTGTTTAGAACGTGGGGCCTTCAGCCCCCTCCCCCCAGATCTGCATTTAACACCCCCTTGGTGTTGGGGGTGCTGGGCTGGAACTCGGGCAGGCAGGGGCGGAGCTGAGAGTGGGGCATGGCCCTCCTACTCCAGGGAGTTTTCAGGTGACACTCACTTAGGTTTTTTGTGTGTTTTTTTGTTTTTTTTTTCTGTTTTCTCTCAATAGTGTCAGAAGTTTGGACAATATACCAAAGAAGACCCCGCATCTTTTAGGTTATCAGATTCCTTCTCTCTATATCCTCAGGTAAGAAATATATGTTTTTTGAAATAACCAAAGAAGAAAGTGATAGAAATAAAACTCGCTGCTCTCGGGGTCAAGTCAGGACTCTGTGTGTTTTGAGACTCCACTTGGAGGTGATGAGGTCGTTCAGTTCAAGGCCAGACAGTGCCTCAGCCCCACGGAAGACACAGGTGACACGCAGAGAGCGGGTGCACAGACTTTGGGGAGAAGGCAAAACAGGATTGTTACTGTGAGACCACGACACGACTTCTGATTTGTAGAAGTTCTGGGTGGATGGTCACCCGTGAACATGAACGCAGCAAAATGAGACCGCAGTTACCATGGTAGACGTTGGTGACGTGTCTGTACTGGCTGTGCTGCGGCGTGACTGTGACGACCTGCACGTGGGGGGGACCAGGTGTGTGGAACCGTTCGGAGCAGGGAGGGGGTGGTGGAGCGACGCCACAGGTGGGGGTCTGGGTGCTGCCTTTTCTGAGCCTCTACCCTCGTCTGTAAGTGTGGCAGCTGACGCTCAGCTCCGCTCCAGGGGCGAGGCTGGCTGACCCCGGGTCTGCCGTAGGCCAGTCACCCGTTTGGCTTGGCGGCCAGGAGCTATCTCTGTAGCTGGGCCTGGGGTGTGCGGGTCGGGCCCCTCACAGATGCAGCTTCCCCAGAACTGGAGGCAGACTCAACCTTTTTCCCCTCCTCCCTCAAGGATGCCTTAATGAGGAATAAGTAGGAAGAAGCAAACTCTCAATCTTAAGTGAACTTGTTAGGACTTTGGTACTCCATCGGGTATTACCCTTTTGAATACTCGATTTGGCAAGTGGACGCAGGCCTCAGTCATGAACTTGTACAGCTTGGACTCTTAGGGCTAAAGGAGGGGGGCTTCAGAGGTCACCTCACTGGACGCTCAGCCCAGGGTAGGGCTCTGCAGTCCCCGCCGTGTGCCTGTCTGTCCTATGCCCAAGCAGTTGAGGCTGGACGGCGCTGTGGAAAGAGGCTCGGCCCGGCCAGGGTCAGGGCTGAACCGGGTTCCAGTGCTGGCAGTGTTGCTGCCGGTCTTGGATGAGGTCCCGAACCTCTTCAGAAGGATGGAGTTGGTCTGGGAAGTGGCATGCAGTCTTTCTAAAGCCAGGGAATCTTTTCTTCAAGAGGAGCCTCTCAACAGCCAGCACAGAGAGCAGACAGATGTGGTAACCCGCACCCCTGGGCCCTGAGGATCCGCTAAGGCTCGGAGGGCAGTTTGAAAACCACCAAATTTAGATGATTTCTTAGATTCCTTCTGTTGAAGCGTCTAGTATAGAGGTCCAGAGCCAGGCTGCCTGGAGTAGAGGCCGGCTCTACCGCTCAGTGACGAGGGGTGTTGGGCAAGTTGCCTGCCCCTCGGTCTCCTTGCCTGTGAACTAGGGGTGGTAAGAGAGCTTTCCTCGTGGCTTGTCGGAGGGACTCGATCATTCTTGTCCAGTGCTATGTGCCCTGCACGTAGGATGTGCTGAATGTCAGCCTGGGTCATTATTTAGGAACCTACAATTCATTATATTCAAAAGCTTCTCAGGGAGCTTTGTTTGTTTTATTTTTGTCTGCGTTGGGTCTTCAGAGCTGCACATGGGCTTTCTCTAGTTGTGGCGAGTGGGGGCTACTCTGTTGCGGTGTGCGGGCTGCTCATCGCTGTAACTTCTCTTGTTGTGGAGCACGGGCTCTAGGCGCGCCGGCTCAGTAGTTGTGGCTCGTGGGCTCTAGGCGCACAGGCTCAGCAGTTGTGGCGCACAGGCTTAGTTGCTCCGCAGCATGTGGGATCTTCCTGGACCAGGGATCAAACCCATGTCCCCTGCATTGGCAGGCGGATTCTTAACCACTGTGCCACCAGGAAAGTCCCTCTCAGGAAGCTTTGTACTTCTCAAGGCAGGTCATTTTCATCTTCTGGCAGCTCTTTAGCGTGAACTAACAGCTGCTCTCCCACCCCTGCTCCTTGGGGACTGGAAGGATGCATCTCTGTATGCAGTGGCGACTCCTGGCCTTTTCTCCCTTGAGCTCCTCACTCCCAGTGCTCTGCCTCTGTCTCAGCACTCTGGCCTCTCCTGTGCTGTCACTGCGCCTGGCGTCCCTCCCCTGCCTCTGGCTTCTTCTCGCACGTCTTTTAGGCCCCAGTGGCTTTGGGGATGCTCCTGCTGCACCTCCACCCCCACCCCATCATACCAGGACTTCCCTGTGCTGGGGCCCTGAGTGCGCCTTTTCCCCACTAGACTGTGACGTCTTCAGAGCAGAAACTCTGCTCTGCGACCTGGCTGGTGACTCCAGAAGGCAGTGCTTTGCCTTGCCTCTTTCATGCAGAAGCTTTGACATGCCCAGAGGGCCCCCTCTTTTTCTAAAAATTATGTTTGTTTCTAATTGTAGTGAAAACCCCGTAACATAAAATTGACCACCTTAACCGTTTTTAAGTGTGCAGTGTGGTGTAGTGTTACATATGTCTGATTGTTGAGCAGCGAATCTCGAGAACTTTCTCATCTCATGAACCTGAACTCTGTACCATTAAACAGAAGATCTCCCCTCCCTCCTCCCTGGCCCCCGGGGCTGCCATTCCACTCTGGTTCATTGAACCCAGAGGCCTTGTTCCTAAGGGCTGTGCTCTCCTGTTTCCAGGGCGGGGGCAGGTCTGCTCTCCGGGTGTCTAGCAAGGTGACAGCTGTGTGCATTTGTCTTTTTCTCTGTAAATGCAGTTCATGTTCCATCTGAGGAGGTCTCCATTTCTTCAAGTCTTCAACAACAGCCCTGATGAGTCGTCGTATTATCGACACCACTTTGCCCGACAGGACCTAACCCAGTCCCTCATCATGATCCAGCCCATCCTCTACTCCTATTCCTTCCACGGGCCTCCAGAGGTAAGGGCTGCTGTGAGTGCTTCTCTCACAGTTGGAATCACCTAATACAGACTTTTTTCTAGCACGTTTACTCTTAGAGCAAAACTGTAAAAAAGAAAACTTTGAGTCTTTATAGTAATTTAACATTATTTCTGAATATTAAAAAAATGTGCATAGAAAAAAGTCATAGGACGTGTAAAATTAGAAAACAATTTAAATGTTCAATAGCAGGAAAATTAAGTAATCTAAGAAATATTGACAAAGTTTATGTAACATAATAAAGTAAATCCTTATGTTAAATAAAAAAGTAGAAACTTTTCTAAATTATTACTTTTTAAAAGCCTGCAAGAATTAAAAACTATAAGGAAATAAACCAAAATTTCAATATTTGTTGTTCTTGAGTAGAAATTTTCAAATTTTGCTGAATGAATGTAAGTTTAAGTTACTTTTCTTATTGAAATAAAAGTCATAGTCAAATGTATTTTGTAGTAAACTTTAAAATTTGTATTAAAGGATGTTCTTTTTCATGTAGGCTTTGGAGTTCTCTGTCATCTACAGCAGTAGATTTGAGAGAAATGTGTCTCTGATAGAATATATTTGTAGCACAAAACTGAGAAAATTTGGAATTATTTCTGGGTCCTAGAGCAAAAGATAGCATTCATCTCACTTCCCAGTTGATGAGGGATTATTTGGAGCCGTTTTTTCTACAAAGTTGAAATCTAGAACTGCCTAGTCAGGGAGCAGAATGTGGGAATTTGGCACGAAGATGAGACCCTCCCTGCTGGGTGTGGAGTTGGCGGGTGGCTGTGTGGACACCGAGGGAAGACCCATGGCATCTCTCCCTTTTGCTTCAGCCTGTGCTCCTGGACAGTAGCAGCATTCTAGCTGACAGAATTTTGCTGATGGACACATTCTTCCAAATTGTCATTTATCTTGGTGAGGTAAGATGAAGTTAATTTCTTTCTTACTATCATTTTTTACTAATTTAGTTTTTTATGACATTTGAAAAAAGAATTTGGGGTTAGAAAACCCACAGTTTATTATAATGAGTATAGTGGCTTTTATGCTAGTGAATAAAATTTTTTTTCAGGACCCTGAAAAAAGGGGGTATATTTGTATATTTAGTAATTTTAATATTATTTGCTATAAGTAAACATCAGGTTATCCTTTTATTTTTTTAAATTTTTATGCAGCTTTTTTTTTTTTTTTTGGCCATGCTGCAAGGCGGGATCTTAGTTCCCCGATCAGGGATTGAACCTGTGCCCTCAGCAGTGAAAGCGTGGAGTCCTAACCACCAGGGAATTCCCTAATTTTTTATACACTTTTTTTTTTTTTTTTTTTTTTTTTTTTTTTTTGGCGGTACGTGGGCCTCTCACTGTTGTGGCCTCTCCCGTATGAGTATAGTGGCTTTTATGCTAGTGAATAAAATTTTTTTTCAGGACCCTGAAAAAAGGGGGTATATTTGTATATTTAGTAATTTTAATATTATTTGCTATAAGTAAACATCAGGTTATCCTTTTATTTTTTTAAATTTTTATGCAGCTTTTTTTTTTTTTTTTGGCCATGCTGCAAGGCGGGATCTTAGTTCCCCGATCAGGGATTGAACCTGTGCCCTCAGCAGTGAAAGCGTGGAGTCCTAACCACCAGGGAATTCCCTAATTTTTTATACACTTTTTTTTTTTTTTTTTTTTTTTTTTTTTTTTTTTTTGGCGGTACGTGGGCCTCTCACTGTTGTGGCCTCTCCCGTTGCGGAGCACAGGCTCCGGACGCGCAGGCCCAGCGGCCATGGCTCATGGGCCCAGCCGCTCCATGGCATGTGGGATCCTCCCGGACCGGGGCACGAACCCGTGTCCTCTGCATGGGCAGGTGGACTCTCAACCACTGCGTCACCAGGAAAGCCCTTTATACACTTTTTTTTTTTTTTTTTTTTTTTTTTTTGTGGTATGCGGGCCTCCCTCTGCTGCGGCCTCTCCCGTTGCGGAGCACAGGCTCCGGACGCGCAGGCTCAGCGGCCATGGCTCACGGGCCCAGCCGCTCCGCGGCACGTGGGATCCTCCCAGACCGGGGCGCGAACCCAGCTCCCCTGCATCGGCAGGCGGACGCGCAACCACTGCGCCACCAGGGAAGCCCTATACACTTTTTAAAGGTTACCTTCCTCATGTTGTACAACACATCCTTGAGCCAGTAGTTTGTACCTCCCACTCCCCCACCTGTATATACACTGCCCCCCACTCCACAAACCACTTGTTTGTTCTCTATACCTGTGAGTCTGCTTGCTTTTTGTTACATCACTAGTTGTATTTTTCAGATTCCACATGTAAGTGGTATCATACAGTATTTGTCTTTGTCTGACTTATTTCACTTAGTAGAATACTCTGTAGATCCATCCATGTTGTTGCAGATGGCAAAATTTCATTCTTTTTTATGGCTGAGTAGTATTCCATTGTATATATCTACCATGTTTTCTTTATCCATTCATCTGTTGATGGACACTTAGCTTGCTTCCATATCTTGGCAATTATAAATAATGGTGCTATGAAAATTGGGGTGCATGTGTCTTTTCGAATTAGTGTTTTTGCTTTTTATGGATATATACCCAGGAGAGTAGAATTTCTGGGTCATATGGTAGTTCTATTTTTAGTTTTTTGAGAAACCTCCATACTGTTTTTCAGGTGGTCCTTTTAAATCACTATGATTTATTGCTTTCTGAGTTGTCAGGCAAAATCAGTTTACTTTTCATCAGTAAACTTTTTATATTCACACTGTCCTTTCAGAGTTATGTTAAAGTCACTAGTAAATACTGCTAAGTTTGGGACTAGAGTTTTTTCTCTGAGATAATGTGGCCCAGTGAACCTTATGCCAGGTCTGTGGATCCCTAGGATGGCTATGGATGGTGTTCAGGGCAGCATGCATTTCTTTCTCAAAGAGGTTCATGCCCTAAGGAAAGGAATGGCTCGTCAGGAGAAGATCCTTTAACTGAGTGTTATATTCATGAATATATTCTCTTTTTTGTCTGTTGTACATTTTTTACCTTCAGTACATTGCTTTGGCAACTGACTTGACTTCCTGGTGTCTGTACATTAGAAGTGATTTCAAATGTCTTGAAAAGATGTAAATTGTGTTTCAGCATTCTTTAATGCCCTAGAAAGAAATGGTTTTTCTAATACTAACAGGCATTTTATAACTTTAAACTGTTTTCAGCATATTAACAGCCACTCTGCTAGCCACTTGCCCACAGGTGCCAGGTCATCAGTAGTGGTCCTAGACTTAACGCTGCGTGACCGACCAGCTGCTGTTCCCACTGATGCCTTCAGGAGCTTCCTGTGTCTTCAGCTCATCCCTTATAGACATCTCTGACTACAGCCGCTATCCTGTTCCTTCACACGTTGATTGAGCACCTTCTGTTTGCAAGGGATAGGTTCTAAAGATGAAGGCAGATGACCTCGCTCTCGCCCTTTAAAAGTCCTAAGCCTTCTGATTGCAGGGGTTCTTATGAACTCTTGGTCCCAAGCAAGCCGATGGGCATTCCCTCCACGCCACCAGCCAGTCAGAAATTAAGACCTGGGAAACGGCGCTGGCGCCGCGGGGGAGGTGAGAGCAGGCTGGTCTCCTGACAGCAGTTCCGTTTCCAGAACACATTCCTCACTTGTTACGTCGTCTTACTCCATTTTCTCTCTCCATTGCTTTCTTTTTTAGTATCCCCCAAATAACACGTGAAAGCACTTCCATTTAGTTATAAAGATATATTAATCAATCAGTGAGTATTTCTTCATTTCCGGTGTTATTAAGGTGTGTTTCCAAGCACAGTTGCTGACGGGAATGAAAGAAGGATTGAGATGCCGTGTTTAGTTGGGGAGACAGTCTTGCCTTTCCACACTTTGGTGTATTGCCTTCTGCTTGTTGCCTAATTAACACCCATGCTTTGATTCTTACAGTTTATCTCCACCACCAAGAGGCTCGGGGCCCAGGGGAGCAGGGGTTGGGGTGGAGTCGGTCCCACCCGCCTGTGGGACTGCCGAGCACCGGAGGAGGGCATGAGATGTGTGCCACCAGGAAAGAGAAGGGGCAGTGGAGTCTGTATAGGAAGCCGGCAAACCCCGTTCCCTACCAGGGGTGGTGAGGACGTGAGGGCTAGACCGAGTGATAGCAGGGGAGGTGGAAAGCAGGGGAGCCCAGGGCTCCTTGGGGCACCCGATCCGGGGTGTTTGTCAGCACAGTTAGAAAGGGGAGGGGAGGGGAGGTGGGCACTGACAGTTCCGGCAGGACTGTGTAGGTGGCCGTGTCGTGGACGCGGTGCTCGGCTTACTCATGCTCCTGGTCAGCTCCACATGGCTCCCCTTGGACACTCGTCTCTCTCGACAGAAGACTTTGTACTGGAAACAAGTTCCGGGTGGGACGTTAGAATGTCAGGGGCGTCAGAGAAGGCTGTCATCACAGCACCTCCACGGTAGTTTTGATTTCTTTGTTTTGGTGTAGACCATAGCCCAGTGGCAGAAAGCGGGCTACCAGGACATGCCTGAGTACGAAAACTTCAAGCACCTTCTGCAGGCACCCCTGGACGATGCTCAGGAGATCCTGCACGCGCGCTTCCCCATGCCACGGTACATCAACACGGAGCACGGAGGCAGCCAGGTGAGCGAGCCCAGCCTGGCCCTGATGCTCTCTTGGCTTAATGATGCATTCTCATGGCTATAAATCCAAACTGCCTGGTTCGTATCTTATATGGTGACATAAATTGACATACAGGTCAGCTTCCAAATATGACTTCTTTTTAAATGAGTGGTCAAAATATGTTTGTGTAAGGTAGAGGATTGCCAGAATGAAATACACTTCATGTTTCAGGAACCCTAATAAATGGAGAGGCTTTGGGCTTAAACTAAAGAAATGGGTTCCTATGTGGTAAAAAATTTCTAATTTAACAAAAAAAATGTAAAAACTTTTTTCTATTACACTAATATTAATGCCACTTTTAATCTTTAAATCTAAATCTCTCTCTCTTTTTTTCTTAAAGGCTCGCTTCCTTTTGTCCAAAGTGAATCCATCTCAGACACACAATAACCTGTATGCTTGGGGACAGGTGAGTAATTGTCAGGTATTTGAGGAGGAGGCCAGGCTGCTTTTTTAAAAACTTGTTTTTAAATTCTACAAATTGGGGAATTCCTTGGTGGTCCAGTGGTTAGGACTTGGCACTTTCACTGCCGGGGCCCGGGTTGGATCCCTGGTCGGGGAAGTAAGATCCTGCAGGCTGCAAGGTGCGGCCAAAAAAAAAAAAAAAAAAAAGGATAAATAAATAAATTCTACAAATTTATTGAATTGAATCCCTTTTGGCCCAGAGACAGAGTAACTTGGGTATTTTGCTGGGAAGAAAACTTTGAATAATACAGTAATCCCCCTTATCCATATTTTCGCTTAACAAGGTTTCAGTTACCTGAGGTCGGCTGTGGTCAGAAAATTCCAGAAATAATTCATTAGTTTTGAATTACACACCATTCTGAGTAGCCTGGTGAAATCTCACACCTTCCCGCTCCCTCCCACCTGGGGAGTGCATTATCTTTGTCCAGTGTTTCCACACTGTATATGCCAATATTAATTAGCACCTGTACAAGAAAACCTTAGTATGTGCAGGGTTCTGTTTTACTTGTGGTTTGAGGCAGTCACTAGCGTCTTGGAAGCTGCCCACCCTGGATAAGGGGGGACTAGGGACTTCTTTGTAGGCTGGGGGTGGGGACATACCCTGTGTGGATCCCCTTCTTCAGTACACAGTGGAGTCTGACAGGTTCAGGCCAGAGGACAGAACGCTGAACTGTGGCCTCCACGTGCTTCCCTCGGAGACACAGTGGCATTGCCCAGAGTCCCCACACTTCTGTCTCCCCCAGGAGTGCAGGGCAAACACATGGACTCACGCTCACCTTTCCTTCTGCCTCCTCTTCACTTTTTAGCTCCAATTTCCTTCTTTATCTAATTATTCCCAGCATTTATGTCTCCCTCAAATGAGTCTTTTCTTTCATTCTGTTTTCTTATAACATTTTTGGGGAGGTAATTGTAAATTTATATGCAGTTGTATGAAACAATACAGAGAGATCCCCTTTGCTCTTTACCCAGTTCCCCCACACACACCGGTGGTAACATCTTGCAAAACTGTAATACAGTATCATAACCAGGACATTAAGATGTGCATTTCCACCAGCACAAGGATCTCTCATGTTGCCCTTTTTTATAGTTATGCTCACTTCTCTCCTGATCTCCTGTTTTCTGTTTCTATAATTTTGTCATCAAAAAGTTAACATGTGTTACATACACAGGGAACCGTATTCAATATCTTGTAATTATCCATAATGGGAAAGAATATGAAAAAGAATATATGTATGTATGTATAGCTGAATCACTTTGCTGTACACCAGAAACTAACACAACATTGTAAATCAGCTATACTTCAATTTTAAAAAAACGGTTACATATATGAAACCACATGGTACGTAAACTTCGGGGATTGGCTTTTTTCCCTCAGCATACTTATCTAGAGATTCATTTAAGTGTCGAATTTATAGGTAATTTGTTCCTTTTTATTTGCCGAGTAGTAGTCTGTGGTATAGACATACTGCATTTTATTTAATCATTCACCCACTGAAGGACAGCTGGGTTGTTCACAGTTTCTTTTTGGTGGGGGGTGGGCTGTGTTGGGTCTTCGTTGCTGTGCGGGGGCTTTCTCTAGTTGCGGTGAGCGGGGGCTACTCTTCGTTGCGGTGCGCGGGCTTCTCATTGTGGTGGCTTCTCTTGTTGCGGGGCATGGGCTCTAGACGCGCGGACTTAGTAGTTGTGGCTCACAGACTCTAGAGCACAGGCTCAGTAGTTGTGGTGCACGGGCTTAGCTGCTCTGCGGCATGTGGGATCTTCCCGGACCAGGGCTCGAACCCGTGTCCCCTCCATTGGCAGGCGGATTCTTAACCACTGAGCCACCAGGGAAGCCCCATAACAAGTGATTTTTGATTGAGATGTGGACATTTTCATGTTTGTTATGAGACTCTGGATCGATTTCAACCTGTTTTGGCTGGCTTTTTGTCACACTGCTCTGGCAGGGAAGGGGGCGGTACATTGTTTCATTTCTGCCAGGTGAGACAGGGGTTCAGGTTTTCCATTGGCCTCTGTTGACACCTGAGGTGGAGGGCGACCTCTTGTTACTGTGTGTGGGGACGGGAGTTGCAGCTCCCCACCTGGTTCCCATTGATTCTCCTGTGGAGGTGGCCTTGTAACTGCTGGGTGATGGTGCAAGTGCTTTCCCTGCACTAAGCCTTCTCTGATACCACCCCAGTGGGTGGGGCGTGGACATCTTATTACTACCAGGTGTGGGGTGGAAGTCCAGGCTCCCTGTATGGTCTCTGCGGACACCATGGGTGCAGGGAGATTTCTTACTGGCCAGCAGGGATGAAATTCCTGGCTCCATACTTGGCCTTTTCTGATACCACCCTGGTGGGATTCTTGGGTCCCTCAGTACTGCCATGTGAGGGTGCAAGTCTACACGATCCACTCAGCCTTTTCTGTCTTGCTAGGCTGCTCTGGTCTTTTGCTAGAGAACGTGGGCTCTTTTTGTTGTAGTTTTTGTCTGTGCTCAATAACTGTTGCCAGCTTTTTCAGCTCCAAGTCTGGCATGCATGCATGAGTCTAAAAGGAAACCCTGGGAACTGGCCACTGTGTGGTTCCCTGCATCCCAGGGTCGCTAGTTAATCTGCTGTCTTTTCACCACCTTTCAAAGTCTTCTTATGTTTGTTTTATATAAAACATCCAGGGTTTTTAGTTGTACTTAGTTGAAGGCATGAGGAAAAGTACATATACTCTTTCTTCCCAGAAAAATCCTTTTATAAAACTTTAATCATGCTTATATTTTTCTAATTATAACAGTAGTACCGTTTCATTTTTAGAAGACTAGTATATGTAAAAAAAAATTTAGAAAAAGTTTAAATTACATAGAATGCTACTAGCTAGAGTTAAGTACTTCTGGCTTCTTTCTAGTTAATATAAAAGGTATATATCATGTATATCTGTGTGTGTGCGTGTGTGTGCATACATATATATTTTTTTTAACAAATTGGAATCTTATTAGAAATCAAGGTTTCTATTCAGTACTTTTTCCCTTAACGTTAATTGAATCATAAGCATTTCTTGATAGTGCAGAGATCCCTCTGTTTAGTGGATACTGATTCACTTGTTGTGAATACGCTGTTACCAAGCTTTTGTTGTAAGCAGATCATTTAAGAACATCAGGCTGGTTGCAGCAGGGTGGTGGGGAAGATGAGAGATGGGGCGTGTGGGCCCCCAGGAGTTCATGCCTGCTGGGAGCCAGACCCTGGATGAGTCATCAGAACTACACAGTGGGGTAAAGTAGAAGGGCATATGCTCAAAACTGTCTGTAGTGGCAGGAATGACCTGATATGAGTGGATCAGGGAAGGGTTTTGTGAGGAAATTATGCTTTAGCATAATTAGCTAGGCAGAGGATGGGGCTGGGTGGCAGGAGTGCTCTTGGCAGATGGACAGCACTTGCTAATTTTGTGAGGGGAAGGGTCCTTAATAATTCATGAATTCCAACCAGCTTCTAAGAGACCTGCCAGTAAACCTTTTTCATTAAACTTCAGGAAACAGGAGCGCCCATCCTGACTGATGACGTCAGCCTGCAGGTGTTCATGGACCATTTGAAGAAACTGGCTGTCTCCAGTGCCTGCTGAGCTGAGGACATGAGAAGGAAATGGAAGAAAACACTGTCACACTGTGCTCACAGTTGTTTATAAAGGCTTAACGTTCCTTTTACTTTTCTGCTTTTATTATTTTAATAAATAATCAAAAGAAGTGTTATGTAACTCTTTAGATTTTAATTTGTTTGTATTCCTTATCTGTGCCCTTTTTTTTTTTTTTTTATGGCTGTTTTGGGTCTTCGTTTCTGTGCGAGGGCTTTCTCTAGTTGTGGCAAGCAGGGGCCACTCTTCATCGCGGTGCGCGGGCCTCTCACTATTGCGGCCTCTTGTTGCGGAGCACAGGCTCCAGACGTGCAGGCTCAGTAATTGTGGCTCATGGGCCCAGTTGCTCCGCGGCATGTGGGATCCCCCCAGACCAGGGCTCGAACCCGCGTCCCCTGCATTGGCAGGCAGACTCTAAACCACTACGCCACCAGGGAAGCCCTGTGCCCTTTTCTTTACACCATAAAATTATAAGGTCATAAACGTTTTGGTACCAGTAGATGTTTATATGCTTTTTGTATCCTAACTTTTAGAGTCTATAAAATCAGAGCTAATGTATTTCGGCAGCTTGCTTACATGAAAATCATAATGATCGGAAAGGAAATAAATCTGGATGAAGGAGCACTGGTTAAAATAATGCTAATACAAATTTGATTTCTGAGGTCTCTGTGTGTTTTAAGTAAATTCCCCAAGAGGTAATTCCTGAACTTAATCTTCATTTACTGTCCAAATATTAACAGACAAGGAAAAGTAAGAAATATGTGAAACTTTACTGAGGCAGAGTGGTCTGGAGTGGCACTGTTCCTACCTCACCTGAGATACAGAGAACAGATTGCTGGTCACAAGAGGGGAAGGGGTGGGGGAGGGTGAAATGGGTGAAGGGGGTCAACTGTATGGTGCTGGATGGTGGTGAGCACACTGTAGTGCATACAGAAGTTGAATTATAACGTACACGTGAAACATAATGTTACAAACCAATGTTACCTCAATTTAAAAAAATTCCAGCTTATTCTACTCAGTGGAGTGCATCCTTGTTTAGAGGTTATATCCCCTTTTAACATGGGCCAATTGCTAGGACAGCAGTCATCCAGGAATTTCTTTTGTTTGGACTCCTAGGTTAGTTCCAGTATTCCTTTTATCTCATAAGTCATTTTGCTGCCTTAAGTGACTGTTCCTAAAAAGAGCATACAAGAGATAATTCACAGAACCTGTTCTGCCTTCATACCTGACAGCTTTACTGAGTATAAAATGTAGGCGCAAAATAATTTTATCTCAGAACTTTGGAGGCATTTTTTCAATCATTTAACAAATAATTATTCAGTATTTGCTATGTTTGGAGTAGTCTTCTAGGGCCTGGGAATGTAGTCAATAAAACAGAAATTCCTGTTCTCACAGAGCTTATATTCTGGGTAGGGAAGACCAACATTAAAAAATTAGAAGTAAATTATATAATTTTTTAAGAAGCTAATGAGTGCTATGTAGAAGAGTAAAGCTGGGAACTCCTATTAATTGGCTGTCAGACCATCTGGATTGATTCCAATGCTCTATCTTTTGAATTTGTACTTACTGCCATCTTAACCTCTGCTCAAAATTCTGGGAGGGTTTCCTATTTTAAAATGTTTAACAATTACATTTTAAATGCCTAAGGCTTTTATTTACTGTACCTTTTCCATAGAATATTTTTCTTATATTTGGGATATAATTTTGAATTGAGGTAGATCATACAGAAGAGTACATAAGCCTGTGTATCCAGTTTAGGGTTGAAACTGTACCTCCTTGGGCCTGTTTCCAATTGACAGGAGGAAAGTGATAGACCCAGCTGGCTCTGGTGTCTCTCCAGTGACAATGAGTGAAGGTGCCGAGGGGCACCCTGAGCCATGCAGGTCCCACCTGTGGGTGCTGGTGGCTGTTTCCAGAGAACGTGGAGGTGGGTGTTAGTGTTCTTTGGTGAGCAGCCATCCCGAGAGGGAGACACTGGGCCAGCGTGCCTAGTAACTATAAACTCCATCTTGAAAGCAAGGAAACTCCTGAAATGATCAATTAGGAGAGTGGCAGCCTGGATGGAAGGAGGCTGGAATCCAGCCCGAGACACAGGTGATGGATGAGGTGTTAGGTGAGAGGGTGAGTCAGGAAAGGTTTCTTTTCTGTTGGGGGGCGGGGTGCAGTAGGGGTGGCGTTGATAAATTCAATCCTGGCCGCTCTTGAGTTTCAGGAGCTTGTGGGGTAGAACTGAAAATGCCCTGCAGGTTGGCAGTAATTAGTATGCATTGATCTTTCAGGAGATTGTGGCGTATATTTGAGAGTCATAAACGTATAAAGTAAATAACATGAGTAAAGTTGCTCAGTATGAGAAGAGAAGCAAGCTTGGAACAGAATACTGATTTTCCTGTTTTGTTTTTAAAAAACAACCTTATTGAGGTATAATTTACATACGATAAACTGCACCCATTTAAAGTGTACAGTTCAATGAGTTTCAATAGATGTGCACACCCATGAAAGCACCACCATCACATCACCATCAAGACACAGAACATTTCCACTGCCCCCAAAGTTTCTTCCGGCCCCTTTTAGTCCTTCCCTTTCTGCACACCCTGGTCGGAGGCCACTACTTGTCGGCTTTCTCCCACTATAGATGAATTTGCTTCCAGGATTTTATGTCTGGTTTCTTTTGTGCCTGGTTTCTTTCACTTAACATTACTCATCTGAGATTTATCCGTGCAATTGCATGGAACAATACAGTAGTTCCTTTTATTATGGAGTGGTAGACTCACATTTCCTTTATCCATCCAGTAGTTGATAGACATTTGGGTTGTTTCCATTTGGGGGCTCTTATGAATAAAACTGTGAACACCCATGTACGTATGTTTGTGTGGATATAATGTTTTCATTTCCTTTGGGTGAATAACTAGGAACCGAACGTCTGATTCATACAGTAGGGGTACTTCAATTTTTAAGAAACTGCCAGTATTGCAGAGGTTGTGATATTTTATGTTCCCACCAGTACTAGAGGTCTGATTGCTCCAAATCCATACAACCCTTGGTATTCTCAACATAATTTTTAGTCATTCTAATAGGTGTGTAAGGGTGTCTCGTGGTTTTAATTTGCATTGCTGTGATGACTAACAATGCCCCTGTACTTATTGGCCATTTGTATATCTTTTTTTAAAAAATTAATTTATTTATTTTTGGCTGTGTTGAGTCTTCATTTCTGTGCGAGGGCTCTCTCTAGTTGCGGCAAGTGGGGGCCACTCTTCCTCGCGGCGCGTGGGCCTCTCACTGTCGCGGCCTCTCTTGTTGCGGAGCACAGGCTCCAGACGCGCAGGCTCAGTAGTTGTGGCACGCGGGCCTAGTTGCTCCGCGGCATGTGGGATCTTCCCAGACCAGGGCTCGAACCCGTGTCCCCTGCATTGGCAGGCAGATTCTCAACCACTGTGCCACCATGGAAGGGAAGCCCCTGTATATCTTTTTTAGTTAAGTGATTGTTGCCTGTTTTTCAGTTCGGTTGTCTTTTTATAATTGAATTGTAAGATATCCTTATATATTCTGATACAAGTCCTTTGTCAGATATACCTACTTTGAATATTTTATCTTGTGGCTTGTTTCATTTTCTTAACTACCTTTCAAAGAGCAAAAGACTTAATTTTGAAAAAGTCCAATTTACCAATATTTGTTTTGTGATTTATGCTTTTTGTATTCTAAGAAATCTTTGCCTATCCCAAGATGGCAAAGATCGCCTTTTTAAAAAAAATTTTTATTTTATATTGGATGTAGTTTATTTCCAATTGTTGTGTTAGATCTTTTCTTCGCGGTTTGTAGTTTTAGCTTTTATATTTAAGCCTATGATCCATTTAGCGTTAATTTTTGTGTGTGGCAAAACACCAATTTCTAGAGGGTGGGAGAAACGGGAAGAGCCCTGAAGGATAAATGGATTCTGAAGAAAATTATGTTTTCGAAGCTATGAAAGGAGCAGGTGGAGTCGTATGCGCTGGAAATCAAGTCTGATTATGGCTGCAAAGTAGTTACTGGCTATGGCAGTTTACTGAGTGTCCACTCTGTGCCCAACACATCCCTTTTGCTCTCAAGTTGTTTGGTTTCTTGGGAGTGGGGGTAGATTATGCTTCGAAGAAATGTACGGATAAGAGAAAAGCTGATGGTGGATCGAGTGGAGACTTTTTGTTTTTGAGGCGCGGGCTCGTTTGTATGATGGAGTAAAGAACAACAGAATGAAAAGGGCGTGAGATGGAGGTGGGCCAGGGACCTGAAAGGCAGAGAAGAATGGGACCCACAGCCCAGTGGAGGGGCTAATTCAGACGTGGAGGGACCCACGCGCACCAGACAGGGCTCCAGGCAGGAAGATGGGGAAGATGAGTTGCGGGGTGTAGACGGGGTATCCTCGCAAACCTGAGAGCTGGAGAAGGGGAGGAATTAAGCTTTACAAGGGCCACCTAAAGCCTATGTAAGGCAGGCCTTACAATTTTGCAAGTGGGAGGTTTGCCTGAGAGAAAGTGTCATTGGGGCCCGTCACGTGGGAGGCAAGATCGTCTCCGGACCCCAGGCGCCAGACCCGAGTGCGTTGCCCAGCGCCACGTCTGGACTACACGCCCCAGGATGCATCGGGGCCGGCGCAGGAAGCGGCCACCCGGGGCGGCTCCCCATTGGAGGCGGCGGTGGCGGTGACGCGCCCACCGGAAGGCCCGCCTCCGCCCTGAGACTCGGAGGAGCGAGCTACGCCCGGCGGCGGCATGCGTCCGGAAAAGGCCCTGTCTTGGTACCGGCGGATGTCTGTGTTGTACGGACTGGGCGCCTGGACCCTGCTGGGCTCCTTGTTTTTGTGGAATCAGAGAAAGAGCAAGCCGCCAGGTACGGCTCTCGGGCGGGACCTCCGGGGGACGCGCGGCCTTGCGTGGGGCGTGTCCGGGGGGTCGCAGAAGTGGCTTCGCTGTGCCGCGCGAAGAGACCGGGAAGCGGTGCTTAGAGCCGCGCATTATCGTGGAGTCTGCCAGCAACGACCTTTTAGAGCCTCTTCCCCGAACCTTGCTGGTTTATTGAGCGAGGCCGCCCCTACCCTCAGAATCTGAAGAATCCGTGAGGTTCCAGGTGGAATTTCAAAGACCTTGGATAGTGGTTTTTAAAGAGGCGATGCTTCTGTAACTTCAGTCCTGCTTTGGTTGCATGGTCGCATTTGGCGACCAAACGATTTCGCTGACTTACACCAGCGAAGGAGTACTGAAATCTTCCCAGTTGCTGGGAGGAAAAGGAAATCCCGCAGCTTTAAAAAATGTTTTGGAAATCTGTGGCTTCGTCTAAAGTAGGGGCTGCCTGGGGCTGAAGGGGAGGAGCTGGTGGGGGAGCGACTGCTACAAAATAAGGGGTTTCCTTTTGTGGATGAAAATATTCTACACTTTATTTTGGTGCTGGTTGCACAGATCTGAAGATACTAAAAACTGAATTTACATTTATTTTAAATGAGTTAATTGTATAATAAGTATTATCTCAGTAAAGCTTTTTATGTAAAAACTGTGCTGAAGATTATATTTGGTGTTGAAGATCACCAATGGCCTGAAAGTGCACATGTCAGTATTAAGCATTTTAAAACATTTATCTCTGTAGTGGTCATTTAAAAAAATTATTTAAATTTTCTTTTTTACAGAAAGAAAACGGTGTCAGGAACCTGATGGGGGTGGGGGTAATTCTTACCTTAGTTTATTTTATTTCGAAGACTTTACTATTAATTCTAATGACTGCTGCCAAAGTTAAAAGTTAGTGATCAACTATATACTTCAATAAAAAAATAAAGTAAGATAAAATGAAAGTTAGTGATGCAGCTGTTCCTTTTTTTTTTTTTTAAGGTGGTGAAGTAGAACAAAAGGATGTCTCAACAAATGAACTGTCTGAACCCCCGGAAGGGTTTTATGTGGAAACGATTGTCACATATAGAGACGATTTTGTTCCAATTACTGCCAGGATCGTCAACTATTTGAAATCATGGACTGGTGGCCCTGGACCAAAATCATGACGGACGGCTGAATTCTGAAAACAGGACTTTGGTTCAGTATATAAATTTGAGAGATACTGTGATTTCCACTTTCTCTTTGTGAAAAGTGTATACATTTAATTTTGCTGTAAAATAGAATCACTAATAATATGCAATAAATATTTCCTTGAAGAAAAGTAAATTTGCATATTCAGGAGGTGTCCTTTTATACTCACAGGAGTAAAAGATTGAAGTGAAATGTCATATTGAGCTTCCATAAGCTTGGTTTTCTGAAATTAGTTCATGTAACTTTATATTCCTTTCATGTTGCTGTCAGACATAGCTTTTGTGGTTCCTTTAAGCAAATCTCCATGTTCAGTTTGGGACTTAGAGCAGCCCTTTGGGCACTAGTGGGTGCTTGGTAAGTATGTTGTGAATTAGATTATAACTCCTGGATTAAATAGACTCGATCTGTTCTTTAGGAGCAGTACAGATACCCTCATTCTTTCAGCAGGAGTGGATTAAACCCCAACGGTGGCTACCAGTATTCTAGAGATAGGGGATAAAAAGTGAGGACAGCAGGGTTCCTGCCCTTGAGTGCTGCAGTGTTCTCTCCGCTGGTCTCATTTGGTTGCAAGTAACAAACCCACATAAGTGCGATCAAATCAAAAAGAGATGTTTATTAAAAATGTGTGTGGACAGGGAATTACCTAGTGGTCCAATGGTTAGGACTCGGTGCTTTCGCTGATGGGGGCGTGGGTGCAATCCCTGGTCGGGGAACTGAGATCCCACAAGCTGTGCAGCACAGCCAAAAAAAAAAAAAAAAACTGAGTATGGACAGCTCAGAATTCAAGCAGAGTATGTTGAGGTCTTCGGAGGGCCTGGCAGCAGGAACAGGAATGTAGTGTAGCCACTCACTGAGCCTGCCTGGGGCCTTGTTGCCTTTCTCACTGCACACCAGTTTTGTCCCCGTTATTTCTGTAGTAACATCACTTTGCAGCTACAGTGTCAAAAGTCTGATCAGCTTCTTCCAAGCCAGAGTTTGTCTTCCACTCCTGTGAGAGTCAGTTCCCTGTGTATCGGATCCCTTCCTCTGGATCACTGAGTCCTGCCTCAGTTAGTAAGAAACTAGCATTCTTTGCCCATTTGGGTTTCTTGTGCACAGCTATTTGGGACCCTGTGAGGACTAGGGATTCCTGGTAGGACAGGAATGGGACATTTCTGGGTTCCTGTTATAGTACTGTCACCTTCAAACCTTTGCCTTGATTTCTCCTTGGTGTCGGTTCTACCTTGTGGATGGCCTGAGCAGTGCTTTGGGGCAGTCAGCCTAAGTGACAGAGGCTCCAAGATGGCAAGTAGCAGCTTCAGATGTCAGCAGCAGAGGCTCCTCACTGGACATCAGAGGTCAAGAATGGGTCAGTGCCAGTGGGGTGGGCACCCCGGTGGACCCCTGTGATGGGCATCAAACATGTGCAAGAAGCAGCATACGGTGGTCGAAGGGAGTTTCTGAATGGCTTCCCAGAGCAGCCCGCTTCTCATCACTCACCTCGGAATCTCAGTTTCATGCCTGGGCCCCGGCTGCCAGGGAGACTGGGAAAGTGCGTTTCTGGCTTCCGCATCAGGGATGTGTTGACCCTCAAAGTGGGGCATCTCCTGGATATAGGAAGGATGATCACAGCATGCTGGGCAGGTAGATACCAGGACAAGTGTCCACTCCAGGCAGCAAGCCAGACTTTCATCGGGAGGCACTAAGATACCTGCTTCTGTAGGTCAGTTTCCCCAGAGAAGGTTTCTCCACCCCGGGGTGGATGCCTGGCTGTAGGAATTCTGGGAGCTGAGTGTGTGTGTGTATATATATATATTCCTTCTTGTTTAAAACACTTCAACCCCAACTGCTTGTGCTAAGACCACGTTCTCTCTCCATAACACTCATTACTGACCGGCCAGTAAAACAATTGTGGCTCCAAAGAGCCTGGAGCTTCAACAATTCCTGTAGTTCTGCTGAATCATGGCTTAAATAGGCCTTTGTGGACTAATCTAACAACGGAAATATAATTTCAAGTGTTCTTCTGGGAGAAGGTTTTCAGAATTCCAAACGTCTATCTTGCAAGTGCATTTGGAACACGGTCTGTTCAGAAGTTGGGAATCACCCATTGAAGGAGAGTTCGCAGGATTGGAAATAAGTTTCCCGAAATTCTGAGGTCTGGTAGTATTTAGAGGGAGTGGGTTTTCTTTTTTTTTTTTTTTAAGATGTATGTATCTCCGGAGCGTGCGCCCCCTTCCTGACATCTGTCCCTCTGGAGGAGCCATTGGGGACCATTCAGATGAAAAGGACTCCTGAGGGATAGTGGAGCAACAAGAGAAGAGGAATTGGGTTTTCCGGCCCTGTGGAGTACCACACAGCCCAGGGCTTTAGGAGAGAAAGAATCAACTTCTACGTAGTTTAAGCCATTGTGACTTTGGGTCTCTGCTACAGTTGATGTAACTCTAAGCAAATCACATCTCCCTATTAATTTCTTTTTAAAAATGGAACCTAACTTTTCGTGATAGAAAAATCCCCTGTGTTTTCTGAGCTTTGGTTTCTTTTGAAGAAGAGGTATAATATCTAGTCTGTCTACTAATAGGGTTGTGACTGTCAAATGAGAAAGTGTCTGTGCACACGTGATTATTCTTAGGAATAGAATGTCTTAGCTACTCCTGGAAATGAGGCGTGAAAGGCCTTCTTTCTGGTGATAAATGCAGTCCCCTTCTGTCGTCCTCCAGCCGCTTTGCTTTCTTCCCTGTGGCTCCCCAGGGAGTTGCCTCATCACAACGGGCCTGTCCTCTGAAAACAGGGCTTCCATGGGTAGCAGCTCGCTTCTTCAGCACAGCAGGTTAGCAGCGTGTATCAACATGGAAAATGGCACATCCTTTGATCCAGCAATCTCACTTTCAAGAATTTGGGAGATTGCTGAAAAGATTTAGGAAGATGCCTCTTCAACATCACTCATTCAACATGGCCTTGAGCTGAAATAACCTCTTGGTCGACCGTGCTGATTGCTTTCCCAGCACCCACTGATCCCACTCCTCTTTTATAACAGACCCTGAGCTCATCCCATCAGGTGCTTCAGGGGGACTGGCCCAGGTCCTGATTGGTCCAAGTCAGTGTTTCTCAAGGGGGCACTGCAGCCTCTGTGGATGTGACAGTCCATTTTGTGGACTGCCCCAGGTGTTGCAAGAGCTTTAGCATTTCAAGTTCCCTGGGCACTAAATGCCTGTAACAATCTTCACACCTTGTGACAGCTTCAGACACCCCTCCCCACACACATTTCCGGTAACCCCTGGGGGGCTCTATGCCCCAGGTGAGAACCTCTTATCTGAGCCAGTCAGGGGGCGTAGGTCCCATCTCCCTTGCTACTGATTGGGTTAAGCATGGTCATGTGATCTCACTTTGGCTAGTGAAACTCGGGGGGGCTTCTGGGCAGGGTGTCCCAGCTTCAGAGGAAGCACCAGGAGGAGATAGTCTCCTGTACTTCTGAACATTGTGTCTGGATCGGATGCCCAGTACAGCCACAGCCATACTGTAAATCTATGACCCCTGTTAGTCAAAAAATCAAGTTCACACATGTATTCATTCAGCAATGTTACTGAGCTCCAGGCAGTGTGTTAGATGCTTAGGATAGAATGGTAAGCACGAGATACTAATAGAACACATTATCGGGCACTGGAGTGATTGGAAGTTGCCAGGAAAAAAAAAGAAAAGTTGCCAGAAGATTATGGGGGAAAAACCATAGGATAGCGATGGAGAATAATGGGGAACCAGGACTCTTAACTTTGTCTATGTGGTCAGAGAAGTTCTCTCCGATGAGGAGGCATTTAAGCTGAAAATTAAAGGAAGGAGAGGAGTGAGATGGACAAAGAATAGGGGAAGAGCATTCCAGGTGGAGGACCAGCGGATGCTGAGGTCCTGAGGTAGGAACAAATGGATTACCTGAGCAATTTAAAGAAGTTCAGAGTCTGGAACGTGAAGACTTGATATTCTAGAAACCACTTTTATCTCTTATGGAGAATGGATTGGGTGAAGACAAAAGTGGCAGTAAGGAGACCACTGAGCAGCTGTAGTAGATGCAGGTGAGAGATGACGGGGCCATGGAGCAGGATGGCACTGGGGCTGGAGAGAAGAGGGCGCATGGGGTTCGTGTGGGGGAGTGAGGAGGTTTGTTGATGTACTAGATACTCGGGGAGAGGGAAAGAGCAATCATGAGTCACTTATGGCTGGAGGAAACAGTGAAGCCATTTATTTGAATCAGGATGGCCCAGCTGGTGGAGTGTGGGGGGCTTGGGGGATTGCAATTCAGTCCTGGCACTAACCACCCAGACTTAGCACAGACCCTGCAAGTCTAAGGGCACGTCCCCAAAAGGGCAGCCCTCAGTTCAGATGCCAGGTGCACCTTGGGGGGGTCCCCAAGCCACCTTTACTTCTGACCAACTGGCTACAAATTTGGGAGTTTTTTATGACTCCTACAGGTTTGATAACTTACTGCAATGACTCACTGAACTCAGGAAAGCCTTATACTTACAGTTTTATTATAAAGGATACAAATCAGAACTAGCCAAACGAAGGAACACATCAGGCAAGGTCTGTGAAGGTCCCCAACAGAGAGCTTCAGTGCTCTCTCGGTGGAACCAGGGTGCAGGCTCCTCATGCGTGTGTTCACCAGCCAGGACGCTCCGCTAAGGTTCAGTGTCCACAGCTTTTACTGGGGTTCCATCTCATACGCACAACTGATGGACTCATCTGCTGTGCGACTGAACTCAATCTCCAGCCGCATCCCACAGCCCCTCCTCAAAGTCCCACCCCCTAACCACGTGATTGGTCTTCCTGGTGACCGGCTCCCACCCTGAAATGTTTCATTAGGAACTCCTATCCCTTGGGAAATTCCAAGGATTTTAGAAGCTCCGTGCCAGAAACCCAGAACAAAGACCAAATTCTTTTTTATACGGCAGGGGTGGAAAGCCTGAATCCCATTTTCAGTCTGTTAATTTGGTTCAAGGAAGTGGAGAGGTCAAGAAGGCATTTGGAAGCACAAGCACAGAGGATGTGTTGGGAATGGAAATGAAAATGTGAGAGTTAATAGCACAAGGTGGAATTCAAAAACATGAGGAGAGGGCTTCCCTGGTGGCGCAGTGGTTGCGAGTCCGCCTGCCGATTCAAGGGACACGGGTTCGTGCCCCGGTCCGGGAGGATCCCACATGCCGCGGAGCGGCTGGGCCCGTGAGCCGTGGCCGCTGAGCCTGCGCGTCCAGAGCCTGTGCTCCGCAACGGGGGAGGCCACAACAGTGAGAGGCCCGCGTACCGCAAAAAAAAACAAAACAAAGCATGAGGAGAGTGGTGATTTAGCTGGCAAAGGAGAGAGTGCAGAGGGAAGGAGGCACCGCAAGAAGTGTTGCTGGATGCTTTTGCCTCCTCATATTGACCTTTTCGAGCTCAATAAATATGTAAAAAGAATCCTGGTGTTTTGGTATATTTTTAAAACGTTTTATTTTGAAATAAGTTACCTTCACTTATAGCCCAAGTGGTCAACATTTTACTTTGCTTTATCACTCTCTTTATTTTCTCTGTATATATCATTCTTCGCCAGATCTGAAAGTTGCAGATATGTTGTCCCTTTACCCCTAAGTACATGTGTGTATTTCCTAAAAACAAGGATGTTCTCTTACATAAAAATCAGGAAATTAATATTGATTCAATGCCATTACCAAATCCAGCAGTTCTCAAAGCGTTCTCTGAGATCCTCCTTAGAGGAGCTGAGAGTTCCAACTATTTTTATAATAACATATAGACGATATTTGACTTTTTCATTCCTATTCTTTCAAGAGTGTACAATGGCATTTTCAGAGGCTTCATGATAAGTCATGATCTCATTGCTCTAATGTCAGTATATAATGGATTTATTATTGTCATTTAAAAAATTACCATAAGTCAATATTTAACAATTTTTCTAGGTTGTAATTTCTAGTACAAGTAAAAATCTTAAGATATAAGCTATTTGAGGTGTTCAACAATTTTTAAGAATGTAAAGGGGTCTTGAGATCAAAATGTTTTGAGATATGTTGATTTGATGCAAAATTAAAAAAAAAATTTACCAATTGTCCCAATATGCACTTCTTTCTTTTTATTTTTTTTCTGGCTAGGATAAAACTCAGTTCATGCATCACATTTAGTTTTCCTGTCTCTTTAAAAGTCCCCTTTAACTTGGAACAGTTCTTCAGACTTTCTTTTTCTTGACATTTTTGAAGGATCCTTCTAGTTATTTTGTGGAGTGTTCCTTAATTTAGGTTTGTCTGATGTTTCTTCATGATTGGATTCAGATTCTACATTTTTGGCAGAAACACCACAAAAGTGACATGGTGTCTTTCTTGGTGCAATATCAGAAGTATATGATGTTTGTTTGTCTCATTACTGGTGATTCTATCTTTGGCAATTTAGTGTGCAGTATTTAACACTCATGTATACTAGTATAGTCTTTTCTGGCCAAATGTCTCTTCCTTGTTCTCCATTTGAAGCTTTTTCTTGTAGGAGAGGAAAAAGTTTTTCTCACTCTCTTGAGGTCCCTGGCTGGGTCTGAAAATTAAAGTGACAAAGACAGATGAACAAGAGAAAAGCATATAAATTTATTTAAGTTTTACATGACATGAGAGCCTTCATAAGGAGATGAAGACCCAAAGAAACAGACCTGTGTAATTTTTGTTGTTAGGTTTGACGAAGCACGAGTAATCGTGGAGGACCCTGATAGGTTAAGGAATATGAGGTAGGCAGAGCAAACTGGGGGAAATTTAGCAATGCCTGTTGGTTCAGATTCTTCTTGGTGTGCTTTTGTCTTTGGAGATAAGGCTGCTCCCTCCCTCCCAGTGTAGATAGGGCACCTCTCACATTTATGACCTGTTTCAGGAGAGAAGGGTGGGGACCTGGGACCCTCTACCTGAGTGCTTGCACCTGGACAAACATCTCCTACAGCAACAGATACAAAGAAACTATAAGAAACTGCAAATAACTGCACCCATGCACAGTCACAGGGACAGTTATGAACAATAAGACACAAAAAGGCCACAAACCAACTGCCACTTCTGAGGTGCCAGGAGGAAAAGCAGGGTAGAGCAGACCCAAGTTTGGTTCGGGAACATCCTGAACTCCCTCCCTCTACACCCACCAGCACTATTAGGCTGTAAGAAGAAGACACACGGAGAAGCGCTTGTTTTTATCAGTGATAATAATTTGTTAGGGTAATACTTGCACAGTCCTTTGCAGCTTTCTAACACTTTTGCACAGTATATATTATTCAAATCTTCCAACAAGTCTGGGAGAGGGGCCAAGTATCAGTATTAGAGGAGGAATTACAATTACAGAATCACATATCTGCGCACTGCCAGGACACGGCTAGGTCAAATGAATACCTAAACAGTTAAATGGCTATTTTAGGCAGCAGATACTCTCCTGTCTGGTTTCTGAGGAGTTACAGAGGCAGGAAGACAAGGGAAAAAGAATTTGGGAGAATCTGGGGGCAGAAGGGTGGAAACATGGAAGGAGGCACACGATTAGGATTAGGATTCAGGACAAAGCTGGGATTCAGGGATGACTGTCTCTCAGGCCGGGGTTTGTGAAAAGAAACCGGGGTCAGAAACTACTGTCTGGGCACCAGTGAGTCGGGCTGGGGTGTGGGGGCGGGGAAGGGGGTTGCGGGACTCCAGCGTCCGGGCGGGGTTCATCTAGCTGTACGGGGGACAGGACCAAGATGGGCGGGACCAACCTGTGGTGGGTGTGGCCGACGTGGGCGGGCCGTCGACTCGCGGGTTCGGGGGGTCGGAGCGCGCTTCCAGGTGTCCCCGGCAGAGGGCGCGGGCAGCTGCGCAGCCCGCGGAGTCCCGAGGCCGGAAGCCGCGCGGCGCCGCCCCGCTCGCCCCAGCCGTCGCCATGAAGGCCGTGGTGCAGCGCGTCACCCGGGCCAGCGTCACAGGTCAGTCGGGCGGGGCCGGGCCGGGCTGGACGCCCCCGGGCCGCCGCCGGCCGCGCGCGAGCCCGGCCCCTGCGGCCCCAAGTCCCCGCCGTCCCGGGGCGCCGTCCACGGGCTGCAGGGTCTCCACTTAGTGTCGCGGTGACCGCGCCTCGTCGTCTTCTGCAGCCTTTCCTTTAGTCCGGAGCGCAGGTGGCCTACCGCATCCCCCGAGCGTCCCCCGAGCATCCCCCGGCCCGCCCTTCCACGCGGTGTTGCACAGACGACGCGTGGGGAGCGTTTCCGGGGCACACACCCCCTCCCCAGCCTTCTGCGCCGCGTTTCCCTTTCTAGCCCGTTTTCTCCGTGTCCCGGTTCACCTGGAGCTTGACTCGCCTAAGGTGCCCGCTCGTGACAGGTGCTCGTAGGGGTGGGTTCTGACCGTGTCTGCCTACGTGACCCGGGTGGGAACCCAGAGGATCCAGGATAAGATGTTTCTCTTTTCCACCAGTTTCATGTGAACCGAGCCACGCAACCATCAGTCATGGCTTGAACACTGCGGTCTAGTTTGAACATCAGGGGTCCAGATGATTAATAGGTAGAAGGAAGTCCTTTTAAAAACTCAAGCCAAGATAAGCAGAAATAGAGACACAGAGGTAGAGAAGAAACGAATGGACACCAAGGGGGAAGGGGTGGGTGGGATGGATTGGGAGATGGGGATTGACATACATACACCTACACTATTGATACTATGTATAAAATAGATAACTAATGAGAGCCTACTGTACAGCACAGGGAACTCTACTCAATGCTCTGTGGTGACCTAAATGGGAAGGAAATCTAAAAAAGAGGGGCTATATATACACATATAGCTGATTCACTTTGCTGTACAGCAGAAACTAACACAACATTGTAAAGCAACTATACTCCCCAATTTTAAAAAAAGCCTAGAGTGAAGATAGTATAGATGTTAAAATTTTTTTGAATGATTAACTTTACATTGTCTTCTAGTCTTTCCTATTTTTATTGGCAGAATTCTAATATTGTTTCAGTTTAAGTAGTTCTAGATATCCTTTCCTTCAAGCCTATACCAAATGTGTGTTTCTATGTCCAGGAAAGTATAAATCTAAAAACGAAACAACAAAATCCCCTAAAGAAACAATCAAACTCAGTAAAACCATATATTTAGATCTGAGATTCTACTTTTCAGTCCTGGCTAATGATTTCTAAGCTGTTCTGATAAGTGATTTTGGATATCGTCCTGGAGTAATAGGGAATAGTATAGCTCTGGGATTTATGGAATTTTAAAACAAAGTGGGTTTTTGTTGTTTTTTTTTAGCATTTTAGTTAATATGTAACTTCACTAAAACTGGGAAAATTCATAGATGAAAAGATTTTCTTGCTTTTTTTGAGAAGAATCTTGCAGCCTGCCCTATGTGGTCATGATGACCAGTGAGCAGACTTTGGAGAATGTAAGTTTTGATCAGAATGGAGAACTCTCCATTGTGCTGATCTGGAATATCAAAAACACATTTCTGTGAGATTAGCTGAATAGTTTGAATGATCTTACTTTACTATTTAAGTTGTATGCTTTTAGTTAAAAACAAAAAATTAACTGTCTGAAGGTGTTAATAAGATGGAATTCTCTCACGGTGCTGGGGGAAACTTTGAGTTAGCCTTGCCTTCTACTTGCATTGTAATGGAGAGAGATTTTCTGATTGCTTTAGAATGTGACTGACTGGCTTCGCTTCCATGTGGCCTTTCTCGAATGGCACTTGATTTCAAAGGTTCTAAAATGTCACTTCCAGTTTTATAGGTGGGACAGAGTATTAGGAGTCACATATTACGTGGCAGGCTCACTTTATGAGCTTGACCAGGCACATTTGATGCCTTAGCATGGTTACTGTGATAATCTAATTTTAAAAGCTTTATGACAGAACACTTCAAACATATTCATGTGGTTACACAGATGGAATAGTACAATAACCCCCATGTCCATCACTCAGCTTTATAAGCCGAAATCTGAATAGAATCATAGAATGTTGGGAAGAGATTGGTTGGGTTTGAATGCGTTAATTTGCGAGCTGGTGAATTCTTCTCAAAGAGGAAGTCTTGGGGGATGCCACTATACATGGTATCAAATAAACATTGACCAAATAGCTCAGGTCTTTTCTAGCCCTGTGACCTTTTGTCTAAAATGGTGATTCTCAAGTTTTTCCCCTTGGAAATCCATTTGTCTATAATAAAACATCCCTTTAACCTCCTAATTCTTCTGCCTGAAGCAGGGACAAAACTTCTCCAAAATAAGAGAGCGAATTGTGTCATCTCAAGGCTTTGGTGCATAATTCATTTCTTATTAGGATAATACCACATTATAAAAATGTTGAAACTGTTCAAATAGTGATTTGAATCACTTCAAATAGTGATTCTGTTTTTGAGAATCTATTCTAAGAAGATAATCCTAATTATAGAAAAAGCTTTAGAGGGCTGAACAGGTGGAGCACAGAAGATCCTTAGGGCAGTGAAACTCCTCTCTACGATACTGTCATGGTGGATACGTGTCATTACATTTGTCCAAACCGATAGAATGTCCAACACCAAGAGTGAGCCCTCATGTAAACTGTGGACTTTAAGTGATAATGAGGTGTCAGTGTAGGTTCATCATTTGGAACAAATGTACCATCTGGAGGGGGACGTTGATAGTGGGGAGACTGCATGTGGGGCTGAGGGTATATGGGAAATCTCTGTACCCTCTGTTCAGTTTCGCTGTGAACCTAAAACTGCTCTATACACGAAAGTATATTAACCCCCCCCAAAAACTTTAGTGTATAAAGATTTTCACCACAGTGTTACTTATTGAAGTGAAAAATTTTAAAACAAGCCATTTATCCAGCCAAATAGGATGGTTAGTCCATTCATGGATGGAATGCAAATGTTCCACTGGATGGGCTGCAACTATTAAAATATGCTTGGGAAAAGCTCATAATGTGGAAAAATCCTTATGAGATGTTAAAAGATGAGACACAAAAATTTATACACAATATTATTATGGTAGTGGAGAACAAATATGAAGTAAAATCTGTGAATAGAGGAAATATCAAAAGGAAATCAGTAACATACTAAAGTGTTTGTCTTCGGTTGTTCTTTTTTCTTTCCTGTTTCTTTTATTTTTTAAAGTTTTCTATACTGCATATGCATTACTTTAATGGTGGACATAGTTCAATCTTCATTCCTGTTTAAGTTTTTAAAATATACTCTGGGGAAAATTTTAAAAATATATTGATATTGTAAGAAAATAATATTGACTTCCTTAAAGAACAAATAAAGCCACAGTTTTCTAAAGCACTGCAAACAAGCAAGCAACCCCAGTTGTTTACTGCTTATGTCAGGATAGCTGATTTCTGTTTCAGATTTTGCGTCAGTGGCTCAAAGGACAGTAAATCACTCACGGTCCATTATAAAAAAAGCAGCACAGAAGAAAATATTAAAATATTTGTGTTTTGTTAATTATAAAACTAAGAGAAGTTAAGCTTTAATAAGAATTATTTCAGGGACTTCCCTGGTGGTCTAGCAGTTAAGACTCCGTGCTCCCAATGCAGGGGGCTTGGGTTTGATCCCTGGTCAGGGAACTAGATCCCGCATGGCGCAACTAAGATCCTGCGTGCCGCAGCTAAGACCGGCTCAGCCAAAATAAATAAATCAGTAAATATTCTTTTAAAAAGAGTTATTTCAGGAACAAACTGATGCTTGTGCTCCCCTCGTGTCTGTCAGATGGTCCCTTGTCAGACACCTGCAGGAAGAGGGTTTCTCACTCTTCCCTTAGCTTGCAGGATGATGCCTTGTCGGATATATTTATAAATATTATTATCTAGCAGAAGCAAATAACAAGAAAATGGCAGAGATGACCTTTCTCCTGATTGGAACATTAGGTCAGTATACAATAAAATAACCAAACATCAATAATCTAATGAGCTTTGGCAAAAAGTTGGCTCCAAAAATTGAAAATTATGAAGATCAACATTTGAAATATGGATTTAGTTTCACCACCATAATGATGTGTCTTGACCTAAGTACTGTGCCAGCACTGAGATACTGTCTAATAGTAGTAGAGTGTACATTTGATGCTAAATACATATGCAAATGTTTGGAATAGGAATCTGTGTTCAAAGAATTTTTTTTATGCATGGGGTGCATCACTCAAAATGATTTGGAGGTCATTGGCTTAGAATGCAACCTTAGTAATAAACTGGGAAATAATAGAAGTTTGCTGACTTGAAGCTTAACTTTTATTTTTTAAAAAATTTATTTATTTATTTTAAATTAAATTAATTAATTTATTTATATTTTATTTTTGGCTGCACTGGGTCTTCGTTGCTGTGCACGGGCTTTCTCTAGTTGCAGCAAGCGGGAGCTACTCTTCGTTGCGGTGCGCAGGCTTCTCATTGCTGTGGCTTCTCTTGTTGCCAAGCACGGGCTCTAGGCGTGCAAGCTCAGTAGCTGTGGCTCACGGGCTCTAGAGCACAGGCTCAGTAGTTGTGGCGCACGGGCTTAGTTGCTCCGTGGCATGTGGGATCTTCCCGGACCAGGGCTCAAACCCATGTCCCCTGCTTTGGCAGGCGGATTCTTAACCACTGCGCCACCAGGGAAGCCCCTGGAAGCTTAACTTTTGAACTGTGTTTTTTATGTATGATATATATTTATCTTTTCTGCAGTAAGTAGAGAAATCATTTCTTTATTTTTATGACATAAGTGTTTTCCATTGTGTATTGTGTTATCAGGTTTGCTGATTTCCAAGAAGAGCAGGCATCTCCTTTTTGAGAATTACTATAGCTGAGCTGGATTCTCTGGGGAGAAAAACTTTTGTTGTTACAGATGGGCGAACTCATAGAAAGTTTCAGGGGTCTCAACCAAGGTAGCACAGATGAAAACGCGGCCTGAAAATCCTGCGTAATGGTTGTTCACTTCACAACTCATTCATTCCAAATGTAAAGTCAGAATGGACAAAGTATGATTATCATACTGCATCGACGTAACCCCTTTCACGTTTCAGTACCTACTGACTTTGCCAAAGAAGTTATGAGAAGTATGTGTGATGTTTAAACTTTCCTGTGGATGCTCAAATGTGCTTCACGGCACTGTTTGGTTTTCCCTTTTGTTTCCTTTCCCTTTTGTCTCTTTTCCCTTTTGTTTCCTTTCCAGTTGGTGGAGAACAGATAAGTGCCATCGGACGGGGCATCTGTGTGTTGCTGGGTATTTCCCTGGAAGATACACAGAAGGAACTGGAGCACATGTAAGAGGCGGATTTCCACGTCACTGCCTTTCTAGTGGGACATGTGCTGGTCATCTAGCTGGCTGGCTAGCTATTTAAATAAATTTTATATGTGTGTATATATATATGGAACTTCCATAGTATTTTGATCCTATAAAGTGAGACTCTGTCAGTTTTACCCATGTCCCTTTTGACGCAGTGTGGTTATCTCCGTGTCACAGATGGGGAGGGCGAGGAAGAGCTGTCACGCAGTAAGTCAGCGAAAGGTCAGGAGCACACCTTAGCCTCTGTCCCTATTTGCTGCTGCAGCCTTGAACCATTCTCTTAGTGTGAAAACCAGGCCTCTTCTCATAGGAATGTTTAATGTTTTCAGTTTGAGCAGTATGGTCTGGGCACTGTTTACACATGTTACGAATGCCCAGTTGTTCACCGCACACATAAGGATCTGGGGCTCAGAGAGGTTACATTACCTGCCCAAGGTCATGCACACGTCCTTAGCCAAAAGCCTGACTCCAGATTAGAACCTAGGTCACCTGGCCTGGAAGCCAGTGCTCTTTTTACTAAGGTGGGAGGTTTGTCATTGCTGTTGACCCTTACTTAGTACGGGCAGCCTCCCACTCCTCGTGTTCACCCTCCCCCCGCACCACTTTGCACATGTACTTCAGATGCTTGGGTCCATTTTCTCTGCCCCTGGTGCCCAGAGCCTACATGTGACAGTTGCCCAGTTGTCCCTTTTGTATTAGGTTGAAAACCAGACTTGGAACCAAGCTCCCGCTAAGGTGTTGATGCCTAGTTCAATAACACTCACAGATGTTGGTATTTTAAAAGCTGTCTCCTGGATACGCAAAGAGGGAGCGAAGTGGTGTAGTGGTTAAAAGCCGGGGGACTGGTCTGAATCTCTCCGTGGCTCTGACAAAATGGAGAGCTAGTACTTAACTTGGTTAAGAGCAATGACTCAACATAAGGCAGACCCCCCTGTGGAGAAGGGGTGATGAATAGCGCCCACCGTAGAGGGTGCCCACGTAAGGTGTCAGCGAATGAGTATTTGTTCAGGCTTTGAACATGTCTCCAACATCATCCAGAAAGGCGGCTTCAAATGGTGGAAGTGCAGCTTTCACGGAGGTAGTTCTTTGTCATTCGTCTCAAGTCTGACCTCATAAATGCTACCTGGTCCTCCTCCTTGCCAGGGTGGCCGTCCTTTGTCATCCATTTCTATAGGGAAAGCCCCGCTGGGGCGTAAGGAGCATGTGACATAGTTGTCAAGGTGTCTTTCCCCAGATCTTTTTGCATATCTGCAATGACCATGAGTTTGCTCCAGGGTATTTGCTGAATTGTTCATTTTGAGAAGTTCCAAGAAAGGGTATAAAAACGGGGCATCATTTATTCCAGTGTAAAGATGGAATTCTGTAAAAAATCAGAATTGAGCCCATGTTTTGACACATCTGGTTCCCTTTGGAAGCTGCTATGAATTGGAGGGACTGACAAAAAAAAAAAAAAAAGGAAATCACCAATCAACGCTAAGAGGTAGGACTATTATTACCGCTATTACAGATGTGGAAACTGAGGCACAGAGTAGAAAGTAACTTGCCTAAGGTCACCCCTCCTGTAAGTGATGGAGCCAGCACAATATCCCTAGTCAGCAGGGTGCTGGTGACATTTGGGGGTGTGGGTGTGTCCGGGGGGCTTGTGATTCTCCAGGTAGCTCTCACCCCTGTTTTCCCCCAGGGTCCGGAAGATCTTAAACCTGCGTGTGTTTGAGGACGAAAGTGGGAAACACTGGTCGAAGAGCGTGATGGACAAACAGTACGAGGTGCTGTGCATCAGCCAGTTCACCCTGCAGTGCGTCCTCAAGGGGAACAAGCCCGACTTGCACCTGGCGATGCCCTCAGAGCAGGCGGAGGGCTTCTACAACGGCTTCCTGGAGCAGCTACGCAAGGCATACCGGCCGGAGCTTGTCAAAGGTAGGCGGGAGCCCAGCGCCCAGGAGGGCGTCCCCTGGACACTGCCTGGCAGGGGAAAGGCAGTCTGCAGATGCAGCATTTCCTTTTCTAGAAAGCTCACTGTTTATGCTTATTACTTTCTCAAAACAGCATAAGGGCCGCTGCCGCCACCGCTGTTGTGCGTGTCCTCTGGATGCCCCAGTACCGTTTACCCTGCTTTATTCTTCTGTCCGCATTTGGAATGTTTAGCAACCCAGCAGTGCACTTGATATAGTGGTGCTTCATTTCGGTTGCTTATCCTGCCCAACAGAGAAATACAATTGCCAGACGCAAATGGGAGCCGTGTGTCATTTTAAATATCTAGGAGCCATATTAAAAACAAAAGGAAAAGAAACAAGTGAAATTAATTTTAAAACTGTATTTCATTTAGCCCAATATATCCACAATATTCTGATTTCACCCTGTAGTCAATGTCAAGAGTTATTACCGAGATAACTCACATTCCTGCTTCTTACTGAAGTCTTTCATGCTCACGGTGTATCTCGATTCAGACCAGCCACATGTCCAGCGCCTGGTGGCCGTGTGTGGCTCTCGGCTGTCATTTGGACAGTGTAGGCTTAACGGCTTGTCGTGGGGACTGCCAGCCTAGCCTGACTGATCAAGAGTAAGCCTAGAAAACGCCTGAGAAGAGTGGGCCTGGTTTGTGGGAGGATGATGAATCGGAACTTATGAATCTTCTTCAGAGGGTGTGTTTCTAGTCTGTTTTCATGTTCCTAGTGTGCTCTTCCTTCAGAGTTACTGGGAAGCGTATTTAGCCTCCTTTGGTGACGCACCTCAGGGTGAGAACTTGCTCAGCAGGATGTCTGCTTCCGAGTCTGACTGCAGCTGCTCCTGATGCTGTCGGACTCTCGTAGCTGTTGAGTAGTTGTTAATAGTTGACTCTGTAGTGTTTCCTACACTTTAACTTTCTCTCAGTGGGTTAGACAAACCCAGGTCCCTTTGTTATTGGGCCTGTTTTCAACCATAAGTAGTAAAAGTCACGACATGACTTTGGAGCTCTGTAGCAGAGCCCCACATCTCTGAGGGTCGTCAGCTCCTCAGATGGCTCGTGTTCTGAGGAGTGATGTTCCAGCCCCTCACTGGTATTTCCTTTCATTTAAACTCTCCTCTTACTTGTGTCAGGTGTCCATTTGCCAAAAGGCCAGATGGATTCTATGTGATCAGGACCCTCCCGCCTTAAGTCAAATCCTGCTCTTTACTTGGGTCCTGGTAGAGCAGAATATATTCGCTTCTTCTGGGAACACCCAAGTTTAGAACTCCATTGGCACGTCCGATCGTGGATGTCCACTGGGGTCCTCTGTCCGTCGTGGCTTTGCTGCAAACAAGGTTCTTCTCAGAATTAGCAATTAAGTCAAGTGCTCTGAATAATAATTTTTCTTGGCTGAGCCAAGGATTAATGCTGCCAGCGTTGTCTTCTCTGCTTGATGTTTATAGAATCATCCCATTTCTGAGTAATCTCAGACGTATTTGGGGATGCACTGAAGTCCTTTGAAGGATGAGGAGAAAGAATATCATGAAAGGGCTTCCCTGGTGGTGCAGTGGTTAAGAATCCGCCTGCCAGTGCAGGGGACACGGGTTCGAGCCCTGGTCCAGGAAGATCCCACATGCCGCGGAGCAACTAAGCCCGTGTGCCACAACTACTGAGCCTGCGCTCTAGAGCCCACGTGCCACAACTACTGAAGCCCACGCGCCTAGAGCCCGTGCTCCGCAACAAGAGAAGCCACCGCAATGAGAAGCCCATGCACCGCAACAAAGAGCAGTCTCCGCTCGCCACAACTAGAGAAAGGCCGCGCACAGCAACAAAGACCCAACGCAGCCATAAATAAATAAATTTATATATAAAAAAAGGAATATAGGGCTTCCCTGGTGGCGCAGTGGCTGAGAATCCGCCTGCTGATGCAGGGGACACGGGTTCGTGCCCAGGTCCGGGAAGATCCCACATGCCGCAGAGCGGCTGGACCCGTGAACCATGGCCGCTGAGCCTGCGCGTCCGGAGCCTGCGCTCCGCAACGGGAGAGGCCACAACAATGAGAGGCCCACGTACCGAAAAAAAAAAAAAAAAAAAAAAGGGAATAACATGAAAGCACAGGTGAGGGCCCTTTCCATGGGAGAACAGTCCTGCGCGCCGGGAGCCTGCGCTCCGCAACGGGAGAGGCCACAACAATGAGAGGCCCACGTACCGAAAAAAAAAAAAAAAAAAAAAAAGGGAATAACATGAAAGCACAGGTGAGGGCCCTTTCCATGGGAGAACAGTGATGGTTGTGAAGGAATGCTTGAGTGAAAACAAAACCACTTTCGTCTAAAGCCTTAAAGAGGAACGTTTTATTATTCAGTGCTTTGTGTTCCTAAAAACACCTTTTACGTTTTGAAAAAAATCTGTATTTCATCCAGGTAATTATATGAAGTGCCTGAAGCAATGTACTGTAAACAGTATAATTTTATAATGGATCAGAATTTAAGCTTATGGAGTGGGATACCTCTGATCATTTTGATGAAAAATCAACATGAATTATGCCACGGGTTTCAATCAGAATTTATTTTCTGCTCCTTTGGGCTTTCAGAGGCACTACAGTGATTTCCCAGGGCCTCACTCACTCTTCGCCTTTTTTCTCCTTTATGGTCTTTAGTGGAACGAAGTGCAGGGAGCATGTTTTACATGCTTGCTGTCTTTTGGTAAATTTTGAGATTCTGACTTCCAGCTCCAGTACGGAAAGTCCTCTGTGACCTGGAGGGAAGGTGGAACACAAACCGCTAAATACATTTTCTTTCTTTTAGGATTTTCAGGACCTCTTTAGTGACTTTAAGACTTAAAGGAGTTTAATTCGAAAATTAAAACATTTAACCCTAACCCTAAAAAATTTTTAAAAATTTCCAGTTTTATTGAGGTATAATTGACCTATAGCACTCCATTAGTTTTAGTTGTACAACATGGTGATTTGATATACACATATATTGTGAAATGGTCACCACAATAAGTTAACAGCCATCACCTCACATGGGTTGACAGTTAAGGTAAGGATGCTGTACCTCACATCCCCAGAACTTAGTTATCTTCTAACTGGAAATTTGTACCTTTTGACCACCTGCACCCTCCAACTTTGGCAACCACCAGTCTCTCCTCTGTATTTATGGGTTTGTTTTTTTTAGGTTTCGTAACATAAGTAAGATCAGACAGCGTCTTTCTTTATCTAACTTTTTTCACTCAGTGTAAAGCCCTCACGGTCCATCCATGTCGTCACGAATGGCAGGATCTCCTCCTTTTGTGGCTGACTGGTATCCCACTGTGTGGCTAGACTACATCTTCTTTATCCCTTCATCACCAGTGGACATTTAGGTTGCTTCCATGTCTTGGCTGTTAGTTTAATTAGACATTTATTTTCACTCCCTTCCTCTTTACTGACTGAAACTTTATTTCAAATGCATATTTGATCTGCTTCTCTTACTTGTTGTTAAGGGCTGGATGGAGGGTGGGTCGTTGTCCTTTTACTCCTCTCTCTTGCTTCTGTGCCTCCACTGGTACCCATTGCCTTCTGGCGTTTTCGCCACCTGCAGCTCCTCTGCGCTGCCCAGCCGTGGCTCATGTGCTGGATGGCGAGTCTGCTGAACTTGGCTCCCGAGCACGGCCTGCTCGGTGCTGTGACCTCAAGCGCTTTCCCTGTGTTCCGTGTGGAATGGGAACCCTGGAGGGCAAGCTGTTTATGGTGTGGTAGCCTCACATGTTTTTATTATCATTGTTACTATTATTAGTATTAGCGTAAAGCATGCCAGAATGCATCTCTCTGGGGCTTAGTATGTGCCAGGCGCCGTGCGAGAGTAAACCCTCTTCATGCGTCCGTCACTGAACCCTCACAATGACCCTAGCAGGTGGGCACTGCGATCACCCCCATTCTGCACATGAGAAGGCTGAGGTGCAGCGGAGTAACCGAGGAAGGTCACTCAGCGTCTAAGTGGCAAAGCCGGGAATGGAACCAGCCGGCATCTCTAGAGCCCGAGCTTCATTCTATAACTCACCCCCTCTTGATTTGTTTTCCTTTTCATTATCCTTCTGAATTCATCACATCTATTGGGATGCCTTCTCTGCTGCTCAGACACAAGTAGGTCCAGTAAGAGGGGAGCAGGAAGGCTTGAGGCCAGGTGGTCGTACATCTCGGAGCAGTGATGTTAATCCAGAATTTTAGTCCTGTTTCTGTTGGGGGAGATTTTACTGGTTCTTTCAAGTCATTTCTGTGCCTCCTGTGTCCGTAAGTCACTGTTTTTATCTGCCTGCCCCATGCGGGGCTCTGGGTATATGGTGCTGTCCCTGCTGTGAAGGAGCTTCCAGTCCGGTGGGGAGAGAGTGGGCACATGGCTGCTTCCGTTAGAGCAGAGAGAACCCCTCATTCTGCAAAACCACCTCTGAAACTGCCAGAGCTCATGGCAAACCACTGATGACCTGTGGCTGGTCCAGAAGGGTGTGCACGCTTGTTTTCACTTTCATAAAATGCATCCAAAGAGCTGCTGCTGCCAGTGCCGGGGGCTTTCCCGTGCCCCCGCCGTCCCGCTGCCTTTGCCTGAGAACAGCTCTGACCCCGTGCAGCCTCTGCGCTGTGCACACACTCCCTTGTTTACCACTTGTGTATGAGCGAGTTCTCTCTACGGAAACAAGTATGGGGCCAGAACCTTCTGTCATTTCGGTGTGATGCATGCTTTGAAGGACTGACCGACAGGGGTGGGTCCTAAGATAGCGGTGGCTGATGGTGTCTGTTCCCTGTTTACTTCCTTGACCCTTCACACTAATTCCCACCTGCAGGGTCGTTAACTCTTGATGCGTGTACTGGGCTTCTAAGTAGCACCCTGGTTACTCGCAGTGGAAACACCCCCGCTTGTTTCTCTTCCCCAAACTCTAGGGCCTCTTCCCCTTCTGTTACCCTGACCTGGAACACTGGACAGACGAACCTCAGAGCAGAGGTCAGGTTTACCAGGACTCTCCTGGTTTTAGCGCTGAAAACCCTTCATTCCCAGAAACCCTTTGGTCCAGGGCAAACTGGGGCAGCTGGTCACCCTAGAATCCGCTATGCAGCAGGGAGGTGCCCGCAGCTACCTGAGCCAAGTGGGGTCCTCAGTGCAGGGTGCACAGGTGCAGTCCTGTGAGCATGGGAGGTGAGGTGGGGCTGAGGGTGACCGTCCTCCCCGCACCCACCTCATCTTATCCCCCAGGGCCTCCCCACATTGCTTGGCTTCTCGGGGTAGCTGGATTTCTACCATGGTGCCAGCAGTGGGTGCTCCAAGGGACAGGAAGTGGAAGCGCCAGCCCATGAACCAGGCCTGGCAAGTGGCCCCACGTCACCCCCCAGATGCTGTTGGTCAGAGCAGTTTCTCAGCCCACCCAGCTTCAAGGGGAGGGGTGGAGACCCACCTTGCAGTGGAAGGAGTGTCAGAGTTTGTGGCCATCTTTACTCCCCCCAGCTCGTAACTCTGGTACTCTCAAAGGGTTTTCTCTGAGCCCTCTTCAAATAATTGCTGTAGGGGGAAAACCCTACCGCGCAAATCCATCAGTTCTCCCCTCTCCTGCGGGACGAACCCGAGGTTAAGGGTACTTTATTGGACCCCCAGCCTGAGTGGGCCCTCTGCAGCCAGGAATCTCCATCCTTCGCATGAACGCTGAAAGCACCATTCAGTGGGGGTCATTCACCACTCTCAGAGTTGAGATTTGAGCATGCATTGCTTTTACAGTTAGGAAAAAAACAAATGTTATACCAGAATGGAATAGTTGAAAAGAGGGATCTCCACTCTCAAGTGTCTTGTTCCAACTCCGAGCCATTTGTGATGGACCCAGGAAAGCATTTACCCAAATCAGAAGCTTCCACGGTATTAAAAAGAGCTACCTGCGTATTCCCTGCGGGGCTGATCTGTCGTGGGCGGCAGAGAGCTAGAGAAATGTGGAAGGACGTGTAGGGAGTGCAGCAGCCGTCTGCCTGCCTCCCCTCTCTTCTCTCTGGGGGACCCCATCATACCCCAGCCCCTATAGGTTCATCTCGCAGAGAAGGTGCCAGAAAGAGGAAGACCACGTCTAGTCTTTGCTTCATGGTTAGTGTTTAATTTTTCACGGGTTTGCTTAATTTTCTTCTCTTTTTACTACTTAAAACATTTTAGCAGCGTGAGTGAGCTTTCAGTGGAAGCCTATTTTATGTATTTTGGTGATGGCTGTGATGCCAGAGGCGTTATTGTTCATGTAGATTTAGGAAATCACAATGTGGGATCACATTTTCTCTGTGATCTGAATATGTAGACCCTGAATCAATAAGGTTGTAAACTCTTCCTATTTCCCCTGCTGAAAGATTCAGACTTTTCTTTTCGTCCTGAGTTATTTCAAGTCTTTGGACAGTCACAACAGTGAAAGGAGTTTCTTTCCACCTATACCTTCTTTTTAAAAATTGCCTTTATTTCTTCCGATTGAATTGCTATTATAGATTCTGCTGGGCAAGAAGAAAGAGCTGGTCTCGCAATTCATGGCCAAAAGTCTGGAGGAAGCTCAGGAAAAGAGATAAAGGGGACGAAAGAGAATAAGAACAGTAGGTAGAAGGAGTCTGAGAGGAAGAGGATGGATGGGGCAGCACAGCTACCAGGATGAGCCTGTCCTCATCTCCCTGGACTCAGAGGTATTCCTCGCACAAAACAACAGACACCGTGGTATGTGAGGTGCTGTGCCATGTCCTCGGGGCTATTTCCTAGCTATTCTTTTTTTTGGCCGTACCACGTGGCTTGCAAGACCTTAGTTCCTCAACCAGGGATCGAACCAGGGCTCCTGGCAGTGAGAGCACCAAGTCCTAACCACTGGACCACCAGGGGAATTCTCCTAGCTATTCTTAATTGTTATTTTTCTTTATGCATTTTAAAATCAGCTTGTCTAGTTCCAGAAAATAATCTGTTATTTTTATTTGATTTGCGTTAAATTTATAAATTCATAATTCCTTTGTTTCATGATAATAATTACTCTTAGCATATTTCCTTACCTCCCTTAACTGTTTTTTGGGACAAACTGCAGCCCTGGCAGGACGCCAGCCCTCAGCCTACCCTGGGCCCATGCAGCTGAATGTGGCTGGAGACAACGTCCACATCAACTGGCCTCACGGTCATGACCTTGACCTGCAAGTTGGCTCAGCAATTGTGATACATCGGCCTGTTCATTCACTCGACTGTTCTCTCTCCTGAAAGTTCCATCCTCACCTTAGCTATTGACCTTACTTCCCATTTTCCTGAGAAAACGGAAGCACTCAGAAGAGAACTTCCAGAATTCCATCTGGTCCACCTGCTAGCATCTGTACCAGGAACAGGCCTGCCTTCCTTCAGGGTGGCTGACCCCATGCTCTCACCTGTGCAGGGACTGAGCAGGGACGTTCTTCTGCCCCCTCTTCTGTCTCTGAGTCAGTTTTGCTCCCTCCGCCCAGACCATCCCCACCAGCTTGCAGATGTGCTGTTGGTCCTCCCATCGTGGAGACACCCTGTCAGCCCCACCTCCAGCTCCTGCCCCAGTTCTCTGCTCCACTTGACTGCGTGGTCCCTGGAGGGCTGTCTGCCCCCATCCCACTTCAGTCCGCCTTTGCCCCTCTTACTGCTGTAACTGCTCTTGGCGAGGCACCGTGCCCTCCACTTGGCCAGGTTAGTTCTCATCCTCAGCTCAGCGGCCCATCAGCAGGTTTAGTCCTGTTGCTTCCTCCCTCCTCTGTGGGACAGTAGTCCTTCACTGGGCGTTTAGGACTCTGCACTCTCCTGCTTTTCCTCCTGCTTCACCGATTGCCCCTTCTCAGTCCTTGGTTACTTCTTCCTATTTCCTCGGCTTTGTAACATTAGAGGGCTCTGGCCTTTGAACTTTTCTCATTTACACTGGGCCCTTGGGCATCTTGTCCAATGACTTTTAAAAGCCATCTAGGGAATTCCCTGGTGTTCCAGGACTCCACACTTCCATTGCAGGGGGCACAGGTTCGATCTCTGGTCAGGGAACTAAGATCCTTCAAGCCGCATGGTATGGCCAAAAAAATAAAATAAAAATTAAATTCTTAAAAGCCATCCATGTGCTGGCGACTCCTGAATTTCTTTTCCAGCCTGGACCTCCCCAGCCTTTTTGTTGCTTTTATTTTTTTTTTGTCACACTGCACGGCTTTAGGGGGTCATGGTTCCTAGGCTGGGGATTGGGCCTGAGCTCCTATACTGGGATCACCGAGTCCAAACCTCTGGACTAACAGAGAACCTCAGACCCCAGGGAATCTTAATCGGTGTGAGCTCTCTCAGAGGTCCTCATCTCGGCACCAAGACCTGGCTCTGCCCAACTGACTGCAAACACCAGTGCTGGGTGCCTCAGGCCAAACAACCAACAACACGGGAACACAGCCCCACCCATTAAAAAAAATGAGATGACAAAAAATACGTTACAGATGAAGGAGCAAGGTAAAAACCTACAACATCAAATAAATGAAGAGGAAATAGGCAATCTACCTGAAAAAGAAATCAGAGTAAGGATAGTAAACAAGATCCAAAATCTCGGAAATAGAATGGGGGCATGGATCGAGAAAATACAAGAAATGTTTAACAGAGACCTAGAAGAACTAAAGAACAAACAAATAGTGATGAACGACACAATAACTGAAATGAAAAATACACTAGAAGGAATCAATAGCAGAATGACTGAGGCAGAAGGACGAATAAGTGAGCTGGAAGATAGAATGGTGGAAATAACTACCGAGGAGCAGAATAAAGAAGAATGAAAAGAAATGAGGACAGCCTCAGAGACCTCTGGGACAACATTAAACACACCAACATTCAGATTATAGGGGTCCCAGAAGGAGAAGAGAAAGAGAAAGGGTCTGAGAAGATATTTGAAGAGATTATAGTCAGAAACCTCCCTAACATGGGACAGGAAATAGTCACCCACAAGTCCAGGAAGCTCAGAGAGTCCCATATTGGATAACCCCAAGGAGAAACACGCCAAGACACATATTAATCAAATTGGAAAAAATTAAAGACAAAGAAAAATTATTGAAAGCAGCAAGGGAAAAATGACAAATAGCATACAAGGTAGCATAAGGTTGACAGCTGATTTCTCAGCAGAAACTCTACAAGCCAGAAGGGAGTGGCATGATATACTTAAAGTGATGAAAGGGAAGGACCTACAACCAAGATTACTCTACCTGGCAAGGATCTCATTCAGATTTGATGGAGAAATCAAAAGCTTTACAGACAAGCAAAAGCTAAGAGAATTCAGCACCACCAAACCAGCTCTACAACAAA
>NC_041227.1:45671126-45671816 GCF_002837175.3 Physeter macrocephalus | reverse complement strand
CATGGAGGCTAAACAATACATTACTAAATAACCAAGAGATCACTCAAGAAATCAAAGAGGAAATCAAAAAATACCTAGAGACAAATGGCAATGAAAACACAACGATCCAAACCTATGGGATGCAGCAAAAGCAGTTCTAAGAGGGAAGTTTATAGATATACAAGCCCACCTCAAGAAACAAGAAAAATCTCAAATAAACAATCTAACCTTACACCTAAGGGAACTAGAGAAAGAAGAACAAACAAAACCCAAGGTTAGCAGAAGGAAAGAAATCATAAAGATCAGAGCAGAAATAAATGAAATAGAAACAAAGAAAACAATAGCAAAGATCAATAAAACTAAAAGCTGGTTCTTTGAGAAGATAAACAAAATTGATAAACCATTAGCCATCATTTCATCAAGAAAAAGAGGGAGAGGACTCAAAGCAATAAAATTAGAAATGAAAAAGAAGTTACAACAGACACCATAGAAATAAAAGGATCCTAAGAGACTACTACAAGCAACTGTATGCCATTAAAATGGGCAACCTGGAAGAAATGGACAAATTCTTAGAAAGGTATAAACTTCCAAGACTGAACCAGGAATAAATAGAAAATATGAACAGACCAATGACAAGTAATGAAATTGAAACTGTGATTAAAAATCTTCCAACAAACAAAAGTCCAGGACCAGATGGCTTCACAGGTGAAT
>NC_041227.1:45670073-45670400 GCF_002837175.3 Physeter macrocephalus | reverse complement strand
CGGGGCACGAACCCGTGTCCCCTGCATCGGCAGGCGGATTCTCAACCACTGCGCCACCAGGGAAGACCCCTACCACTATTATTCAACATAGTTTTGGAGGTCCTAGTCACGGCAATCAGAGAAGAAAAAGAAATAAAAGGAATACAAATTGGAAAAGAAGAAATAAAACTGTCACTGTTTGCAGATGACATGATACTATACGTAGAGAATCCTAAAAATGCCAGCAGAAAACTACTAGAGCTAATCAGTGAATTTGGTAAAGTTTCAGGGTACAAAATTAATGCACAGAAATCTCTTGCATTCCTATACACTAATGATGAAAAATCT
>NC_041227.1:45657647-45669975 GCF_002837175.3 Physeter macrocephalus | reverse complement strand
CAAAACAATCTACAAATTCAATGCAATCCCTATCAAATTACCAATGGCAGTTTTTATGGAACTAGAACAAAAAATCTTAAAATTTGTATGGAGACACAAAAGACCCTGAATTGCCAAAGCAGTCTTGAGGGAAAAAAACGGAGCTGGAGGAATCAGACTCCCTGACTTCAGACTATACTGCAAAGCTACAGTAATCAAGACAAAATGGTACTGGCACAAAAACAGAAAAAGAGAACAATGGAACAAGATAGAAAGCCCAGAGATAAACCCACGCGCCTATGGTCAACTAATCTATGACAAAGGAGGCAAGGATATACCATGGAGAAAAGACAGTCTCTTTAGTAAGTGGTGCCGGGAAAACTGGACAGCTACATGTAAAAGAATGAAATTAGAACACTCTGTAACACCATACACAAAAATAAACTCAAAATGGATTTGAGACCTGAATGTTAAGACCAGACACTATAAAACTCTTAGAGGAAAACATAGGAAGAACACTCTTTGACATAAATCACAGCAAGATCTTTTTTGATCCGCCTCCTAGAGTAATGGAAATAAAAGTAAACAAATGGGACCTAATGAAACTTAAAAGCTTTTGCACAGCGAAGGAAACCATAAACAAGACGAAAAGACAACCCTCAGAATGGGAGAAAATATTTGCAAATGAAGTGACTGACAAAGGATTCATCTTCAAAATATACAAACAGCTCGGGCAGTTCAATATCAAAAAAACAACCCAATTGAAAAATGGGCGGAAGACCTAAATAGACATTTCTTCAAAGAAGACATACCGATGGCCAAGAGGCACATGAAAAGATGCTCAACATCACTAATTATTAGAGAAATGCAGATCAAAACTACAATGAGGTATCACCTCACACCAGTCAGAATGGCTATCATCAGAAAATCTACAAACAGTAAATTCTGGAGAGGGTGTGGAGAAAAGGGAACCCTCCTACACTGTTGGTGGGAATGTAAATTGATACAGCTGCTATGGAGAACAGTATTGACGTTCATTACAAAACTAAAAATAGAACTACCATATGACCCAGCAGTCTCACTACTGGGCATATACCCTGAGAAAACCATAATTCAAAAAGACACATGTACCCAAGTGTTCTTTGCAGCACTATTTACAATAGCCAGGACATTGAAGCAACCTAAATGTCCATCAACAGAGGAATGGATAAAGAAGATGTGGTACATGTAATTGAGTTGGCCAAAAAGTTCATTCAGGTTTTTCGGTAAGATGTTATCAAGCCTGAACGAACTTTTTGGCCAACCTAATACAATGGAGTATTACTCAGCCATAAAAGGGAATGAAATTGGGTCATCTGTAGAGATGTGGATAGACCTAGAGACTCATACAGAGTGAAGTTAGTCAGAAAGAGAAAAACAAATATATTAACACATATATGTGGAATCTAGAAAAATGGTACAGATGAACCTATTTATAGGGCAGGAATAGAGACGCAGACATAGAGAACAGAGATGTGGACACAGGGGGAAGGGGAGGGTGGGACGAATTGGGAGATTAGGTTTAACATAAACACACTACCATGTGTAAAATAGCTAGTGGGAGCCTGCTGTATAGCACAGGGAACTCAGCTCAGTGCTCTGTGACCACCTAGATGGGTGGGATTGGGGGTGGGGGGTGGGAGGGAGGTCCAAGAGGGAGGGGATATATGTATACATATGGCTGATTCACTTCATTGCACAGCAGAAACTAACACAACATTGTAAAACAATTATACTCCCATTTTAAAAAATAGTGTATTTCCTCCAGCTTCTATTGATAATATTTGACATGGCCACAGTGCACTTAAGACCAGGAAATTAACTTTGCTGAAGCACTGTCGACTGAACTACAGACCTTGCTGGAATTCTGCCAGTGTTCCCACTGGTGGTGTTTTCCTGGTCCCAGGATCCAGTCCAGAACCCACGTTGCACTTTGTCGTTGCGTCTCTTCCTTAATCTCTTCCAGGGGGTGACGGTTCCTGGGTCCTTCCTTGTCTTTTGTGGCCACTTCTGAAGGGTGGCTTGTTTGGTCAGTTTGTCTGTCCGTGTCCCACAGCATGTGTTTGCCTGAAGTCTTCTCGACATTAGTTTGAGGTTGTGCGTTTTGGCAGGAACACCACGGAGGTGATCTTGTACATTAGATCCTGGGTGCACGCTGTGGATCAGTCTGCTAATTTGCCAGATTTCTCTCTGGTCAAGTTATTCTTTTCCTCTTTGTGTAAATATCCTGTGTGGAGATACTGTGAGACTATGCCAATATCCTGATATTCAACACACCCCACCCACTGATTTTATCTTCATCCCTGGTCTTTGCTGCAGCAGTTATCACTGAGGTGTTTGCCTAGTCGGTCCATCTTTTTAAGTGTCAGCTGTGCTGCCTGGGAGGCGGGGAAGGTCATCAGGGTGCCTTGGTTACCCGACTGTGAAAAAAGCAGGTCGCCACATAGTCTTTCTCAAGTTCAAAGGAGCGAGCTTCCCTTGCTAACCAAGTGTTTCATTTTTAAATAGGAAGGGGAGTTGATTTTTTTCCAGTGTCTTTTTCTCTAAGTGTTAACCTGGTGAATGCCCTTCCTAATCAGGAGGCTGTACTGACTCACCCTTCACTGGTCACTGCACCGTGTTCCTCTGGTGTGTGTGCCTGCGAGAAACTGCCCACACGTTCCTGTACAGTTTTTGCCTTTGTATTCGAAGGTGAAAGTGGGCTATGCTTTTTTTTTTTGTACATCCAGTTTTTATATTAGGGTAATACGAGCCTTGCAGGATAAATTGGAAAGCTTTTCATCGTTTTCTGTTGGTCTGGACCAATTTAATCAACAGGAAGTATCTGTTTTAATAGATCTTGTCGGTCCAGCCCTTTGGGTGGCCTTCCTTGGTCACGGCTCTGGTCAGGATTCCCAGGACCCTTGAGCCCCTGTAGGCAGTTTGCCCGTGTCTCCTTTCCATCTGGAGTTTCAAATGCATCGGGAGGAAGCGTACAGATTTTTTTGGGGGGTGATTTCGAACGATCTCTGCATCTAGAATCATACCCTTTTCTCATTGTGGTTTGTTAGATGTATTTTCCCCCTTTGCTCTCTATCAGAGTTTTTAATATTTTTTCAGAAAACTAGCTCTTAATTTATCAGGTCTGGTTATATTTTTTTGTTTGATATTTTATTATTTTCCCTTAATCTTCACTTTCGAAATTCTGCGTACCTTTTGTGTGTGTGGTTTATTTGGCTGCTTTCCCTGGTTCCGTATTTCACGTACTTTCAAAAGTCTTTTTTCCTAACAGGCGCATGTAAGGCCCAAAACTTCACTTTTGTTTGGCTCCTCTTTCCCCCATCAGCAGCTCCTGCGGGCCTGACCTTTGACATACACACAGAATCCAGCAGCTACACACGGCGTCTGCGGCCCCCGCCCCGGCCCGGCCGCCGCCTCTCCTCCCACCCAGATTGTCGCGACAGCTCCCTAGTGGGTCTTCCGCCTCCACAGCAGCCCGAGTGAGTCACTTCCCCGTGGATGCTGATCCTCAGGTTAGAACAAGCTTTCAGGTTTGGGAAACATTTTGGGATTCCCTCTGTCTTCTCAACAACAGATGCAAGAACAATTACATATATATGTGTCCATGGGGGTGGGGGGCTTGCCGGCCACTTGAGCCCTGGGGCTCTAGCCCAGGAGGTGGCGGGAGCTGATGGCAGGTGGTCCGGAGCAGAGGCTCCCTCTGGATGAGGGTCAGAGTTTACAGGCTCAGTCCTTTGAATCCATCTTTAAACACTGAGGCTGCTCCTGCTGTGTGTCTTTTGTCCCCAGAGGCCCTGAATTGGGTCAGAACCTTGCTGTGAAGCCCCTCCAGGGCCACTCTGCTCCCAAGGTGAAACACTTCTTCCCTCATCTGTGTCCTAAACCGTGTCCAGCCTTGGCCCGGCCCAGCACACGAGAGGTTCTGCAGTGAGGTGAAGTGACGGTATTAATATATTCCAACAATAAATATATGAGAGACTCATAATAAAAAGCCAACAACATGGAGAGGCCCTGAGCTTAACTATAAACCCTTGCCCATTATCCCAGTGCCAGGGAAAAGTTACAGGTCAAGTTTAAGTTCTGTGTCATATTCAAGTCTAAAGGAGTTAAAGTCTGAAATCAGACCCCGTGGCCGGTCGAGCTCAGAAGCTGCCCTCCCTGGTTTCTCACTCAGCTGCTCTCGGTGGAGGGGAGTCTGCCTGGTGGAATAGGTTCTTTCAGAGCCCTGGCCTGGCTCTGTCACACACAGGTCCACTTGGGCCCTTCAGGGCCTCAGACACTGCATCGTTCTCTCGCGCCTCAGTGAGGAGACCAGGCAGCCTTGGACACGGGTATCCCAGGCAGCAGGACGCCGAGGACACCTGCAGAGCCCGGGGAAGTCTGAGCAAAGCTGGTGGTCAGGGATGACCTTGCCTTGAGCCTCCCTGTCGTGCAGGATGGGCGACTTCAGAGCTTCAGCTAGGACGAGAATTTAACCTCCCAGCGAGGGGTTAATTTTGGTCCTAGACATTTACCATCTTAATGTCCGTTTCCCCAGAAGCTGCCCCTGTTCTTAGGTCTGCGGTTTGGAATTGGGGACGCCCCTTTGGGGACAGGTGCCCTCACTCTCCTGCGAGGAGGCACTTTCCATCCTGGGCCACAGGGCCTGTCCCCTAGTGTCTCTTACTGTGGAGTCCCGGTCCCCGGATGCCTGCTGCTTAGAGTGGGTGTCTCCCTTCAAGGCCTGAACCACCGCAGAGCCAAGCAGAGACCGGCAGTTGGGAGGGACTTGGGCCCAGGGAGAAGCCGCAAGATTCCGGTCAAGGTTGCTGTTCCACGGCCTCTGTGACCCTGAATGTGGCATGGAGTCAGATGGTGGTTCTGATGTGCCCACCTGGGCCTGGCCCTCACACTCTGAGAAATCCAAAGGGCCTGGAATGCACCCTGTTTCTGACAACTGAGTATTTCCCCAGCCAAGGTGCTTAGGAGACGCTGTTCCTTGAGCCCTGGTCTCTGCTCTCCAGGCCCCCTCGAGCTGGATCCTTACCCCAGTGGTGGTGCCCCCCGGGCTGAGTTCTCTGGGGAGCTGGGGGCCAGGAAGCAATCGGACTCTGTAGAACGGACAGAGCTGCCCTAGCGCCATGCACCCCCCAGGGCCACACTCCCACGGGGACCAAACTCCTCCAGCCCCATGGCCCTAGCCTCACCACCTGCTTATTTTGAGCCCCCGATTCCACACGTTTGCTTGATTTCTTGGTCCCCAGCCTGTCGCTCGATGTTGGGGTCCCCATCAGTAACCCCTCTCCCCTGCATGCCCAGACTCAGAACAGGTTGAAAGGAGAACAGAGAGGAAGACTGGGCGGTGAGGATGCATCCTGACGGCAGAGGGTGCCGCCTTTGGCGGGGAGCTTAGATGGGCGGGCCTGAGGCTCAGTGTCTGGTGCCGTGTCCAGGACCGCCTGCAGAGGTGGGCCGAGCCCCGGCCGGGTCCCAGCTGCGCAGGGCGGGCCCTGGAGAGCAGAGAACACTTGTGTGCAGGGCCGTCTGCTCTCCCCAGTTTTCTTCAAAGGCATCTTCTTCAGTTCCATTTTCTGTTATTCCCCCCCCCCGCCCCCCACCTTTTGTTCATATACTCCCCCCCCCTCCCGCCCCTTTGCCCATATACCACATGGACAGTGGTAGGAATGATAGCAGTAATAGTGACCAGGTTTCCTGCACGCTGACTGCCGGGCTCTGGGCCCAGTGCCCTGCCTGTACTAACTCACGTGCACCCTCCTTGTGGTGACTGGCCTGCTGTCATCCTGGAACAGACAGGGGCACAGAGAGGCAGGGCAGGGCTTCTCGTTGGGCGGTGGCAGGCAGTCAGCCTTTGCAGGTAAAGGGCGCTCTGGTTTGGGGCTGGTAGAGCCCTTGGACCCTGCAGGGTTGGCCCCAGTAGGGAGTTTTCCTGCTGGAAACATGTGGGACTTATATTTAAGAGTGACTTGATTATATCATCACTGGAGCCTAGATATAGTTTTGTAGATATGTTTCTGTCTTTTAAGATTATTTAAAAAAAATGTTTTTATTTTCCCTGGCCAATGTAGTTTTTCTTGGGGGCTTTACTCTTTGATGTGGACTGGAAAAGAATGTTACCATTTTAAGATCTCTTAAAACATGTCTTTGGATTTGTTGTCTGTACAAATGGAAATTCAGATAATAGTTCTGTTCTTAACTGAAGAAAAACAGGAAAAGAAAATAAATTTCTTGCTACTTGGAATGATAAACACGGTGAAGCATATGCCGTATATCCTGACAACAGAAATTCAAGGTCGGAAATAATTCCTTTCCTCCTGAGTCTGCCTTCAGCTTCCCTGAGGAGCGCAGGAGCTGAAATTTGCTCCTAATTGTAGCCGTAATTTTAGCCTGCAATTAAACACATGATTTCATCCCAGCTGATGTCTTTTTAGCTCTTCTGACATGGATAACACAAAAACTCTGTAGATTTGAGCGGCTACTTTAATCTGATGGGAGGTCACAGGAAGTCACTGTTATCTGAGCATGACTGGCTGCCCAGTGGGAACTAGATTCATCTTGTCTCTAAAAAGGGCACACATCTCGTCTTCTCTCGGTTTGCAGGGCTACTGTCTATGCCTGTTCTGCTGAGACCCTCTGTGATGTCAAGGGTCATCGGAGTGAGTGCCAGCAGGTGGGGCAGAGTCAAGCTGGTGGGAGTCCCTTGCTGCTGCAGCGGGTCTGGTATCCAGAGCCCCAGAGCCGAGCTGCTCTGGGGAGGGAGCTGGAGGGACTCCTGGTCCAGGCCCATCCTGGGCTGCTCTTCTCCTCGGCCTGTCCCCCAGAGATTGGCCTGTCCTCCGGAGGTCAGCCTGTCTCCCCAGGGGTCAGCCTGTCTCCCAGGGGTCGGCCTGTCCCCCAGGGGTCGGCCTGTCTCCCAGAGGTCGTCCACCCCATGAAGCAAGGGCTCCCTGCCCAGGGGAGCGTGGGGAGCACCAGAATGAAACAGGTTTCCCTCCTCCAGGTCCTGAGAGCCCGTCCTTGCTACGGTGCATGGTGACCCCCAGGGCCGGCATGCAGGCGTGGTCCCCGAGTGTGATGCTGAGAGCAGACCCTGATTCTGCACAGGCACGTGCTGGCCGCGGCCCTGAGCGCTTCTGTGCTCTGTCTGCTTGAACTTTCACCATGACCCAGGGCTTCTCGTTGGTCTCCCTGTGGTGCAGGTGGGATGCCGAGGCCTTGGAGCTGGTTGGGGGCTGGGTCCACGTCCTGTTGCCCTTCACATCCTGAACCCGGTGGAGCCTCCTCCAGGGAGCCCCTAGGATTCCCTCCCCATCCCCTAAGGGGGGGACTCTGACCTCCAGGGTCGGGATTCCTCAGGGTTGAACGGTGCCGCATCATCACCACCCTGCACCCATCTGTCCCCTGTGAGACCCTGGGCCACGGGTGCCGGGCTGTCCGCGCCCCTGAGCCGAGCAGGGTCTTCCGGCCTCCAGCACCGAGCCTGGTGCTTCACTGCTGTGAGTTAATTTTCAGCGGGGCATGGGTCTCACCCTCTCTCTGCGCCTTCACGGTGGGAGGGAGCAGACGGGCTCCTGACGGGTCTCAGACCCCGAGGGCTCACACTGTCGTTACTTTGCGGACCCGGCACCTTCTCCCTGTTGGGCTGATCAGGAACGGTATGCAGTCACTCGAGCAGGTGTCCGCATGTGTCATCGGCTGCGTTTGGACCCAGCGCACATCAGAAGTTCTCGGGTGGGTGGAGGCAACGTTCGGATGATTGCGCGGCACCAGCTCTCAGAGCGTATGCTGGGCTTTCTTTACAAACGTCGTTTGTGAAGAACGTCGTTCAGCGTTCGGGTGTTGATTAGACACAGTTGGAGTGCGTTTGGGTTAGAAGGTTCGGAATAGGACATGGAGAGGCGCTCATTTCTGGGGCGGTCCGTGGCCACTTTGAGGACGCACCCCGGGGAGCAGGATGGCTCTGCAGCCTCGCTGGGGCGAGGCGGGACGTGGGCCCGGGGGAGCCGAGTGGCCCCCAGCTCTGGGCAGTCCTGTCCTGCGAGGACCGAGGTGTCCCCTCGGTTCTCTGGCCTGTGGGACCTTGTGTAGGTTGACCTGCCTTTTGGCCCCCCTCCGCGTCTTACACAGAGGGGTCCGCGGGCCGCTCACGGGGCCGTGTATGAGGTTGTTCTGGGGGAGCCTCCTAAGCTCTTTGCCTACTGTGTTTGATTTGTTTAAAAGCATTCGTTAGGAAACATGCAGAGAACAGACACCGGGGGCTCACAGGCCAGGCAGTCTCGTGCTTCACTTGTCTCTCAACCGCCCTGCCCCGCCACCCGTGTGGAGGTCGCTACCGCCCTGCCTTTGCCGTTCCTTTTCCTGCCGTGTTTCTTCATGCATCTCTCTCCACAAGTGATAGAATTTGTTTTGGTGTTTGAACATACCATCTAAATGGTGTCGCACTGATGTGTCCTCGCCACTGTTTAAAGATCACATTGTGGGTTTGAGATTTGCTGCGTTGACAGGTGTGGCTGCCGAATGGTATTCTGTGGGAGAATTCAGGCAGAGATTCTGCATTGGTTCCCCTCCGGGACAGTCACACTGGGTCCACTTTCTCTCTTATAAACACTGCCAGAGTGAACACCCTTGGCTGTCTCCTTTTGGATAAGAGATTCTAGAGCGGATGCCCCAAAGTGGAATTCCAGGCTTGTAGGGTTTGTTCAGCTTGAACTTGACCTCCACAGTGGTTGTACACTTTACCTTCTCAGTGTCTCACAGGCCTGTTAACCCACGTTTTCCCTGACCCTGCCCTCTTGCCAGGTCTGCAGGGCATGCGGAGGCGCCTCTGCCATGTGGTTTTGTGTTTTCCTTACTCGGGGGTGCAGAGGGCGGAGTTGGGTGGGCCTGCTCCCGGGTTTCTGATTACACTGATCGAGGTTAGCTTTAATCTGAGGTCTCCAACTCTTGTGACTCTTGGAATTGCTCTTACAGACGGCAAGTTTGGTGCCTACATGCAAGTTCACATTCAGAATGATGGGCCTGTGACCATTGAACTGGAATCTCCGGCTCCTGGTGCTGCTACCTCCGACCCAAAGCAGGTAAGCCCAGAGTCAAGGGTCGGGTCTGTCTCCTGGGAGCCGGTAACATCTTTTGGCCTTGATTTAGTTCCTGGAGCACTTCTGAGTCTGAGGTGGAGAAAACGCCTCATTGTAGTAACCTAGAGTTTATTTGCTACATCCCTTCCCGAGAACGCACCTGTCGCCCCGCGTCTCCTGTGTGCTGCGGCCTTGCCTCCACCGGACTCCATTCCAGAGCCCGGTCCTCCTCCAGGCCGGTCCCGGGCGAGGTGCCTGGGCGTCCACAGGCCGCTGGGTGGCAGCAGAGGAGCGGCACGGCTCCCCTCGGCCGGACCCGGTTCCCGAGTGTGGAATGGTTGCGTGGAGTGGGTTTATCCCAGGTGTGGGTAGATGTGCCACCTGAGGGTCTTTGTAAATCCTTATTTTTCTAAAGCAACGTCTGACCTGGATTTGCTGCCAATTCTGTAAGCTTTCAGAAAAAATTTAATTAAAATAGAGAAAGGAAATCTGTGCTAGTCCTTGTGAGCTGTGTGCTTCTCATAGGTGCTTAGCACTTCTGAAGGCTTTAATTAATGCAGCTGCTCAATGGCCTTGGAGAGGCAGGAGGGCAGGAGTGAGAGCTGGGGGCGGGCAGCCCTGTTTTCCCCCCGCCCCCGCCTTCTGGGACACTGAAGTGGAAGGATGCAGGGGTGGCAGGGAGCATTATGTAAACGTAAAGCTCTGTGACCTGTTCAAAGTCATCATTTCCAAGGGGAACAGACCTTTTCTTTTATGTTACTGATTCTTTAGATTGATAGAGAAGCAGGAACACATCTGGTGCAGTAGTGCTGGGCTTGAAAGGTGATAATTGAGGTTCCTGGAATTACTGATAGCATGAAAGCAAATCACAAGTGAAAAGTCCACATGAAAAATTAAACTTTTTATTTTGATGTAACTTGAGACTTACAGGCAAGTTGAAAAGAGTCAGAGTTTCCATACGCCCTTTACCTGGCATCCCCTACATTTCCCATCTTATGTAATCACAGTCTGCTCATCAAAATGTTGACGTTAATACTGATACAATACTGTTGGCTACGCTACAACCTTACTTAAGTTTCACTAGTTTTCTCTAGTGTCCTTCATCTGTTTCAGGATAATCTGGGATCCCACCTGGTGTTTATGGCCTTTCCCGGTCCTTGTGGCTTTGGTCTGCTGGCTTCTGTAGAATGTTCCTCGGTTTCCTTCCCTGTGGTTACACCGAGGTTGTGCATTTGACAGGTTCACCTTTACCTGGTTTCACAGGATACCGGCCTCTCCCGGTTTCCTCTTGCCCCTGGCTGGCTGTTCTCCCTCTGCTTTTATTTGATCACTGTTTTGTTGTTCTGATTTATTATTCTGCTTCAACTGTATTTGGAGAGAAAATTTAGTCAAGTTTTTTTCATTCTAAATATTTTTCTAGAAGTGATAGAATAATACATGAAATCTTTAGGCTCTTCAACCTTCTTGAGCAAGCACTCCCTCTTCTTTACCATAAAGAAAAAGACAACATTTTTTAAACTTATTAACAGGCCATGCTAAGTTGTTACAATAAGAAAGTTAGTTTCCTTAGTTCTGAATCTTTTAGGAGCTTCTCTTCAAATGCAGGAATTGTTCTGAGTTAATTTCAATTACTTGTTCTAGTTAATGGACTCCAGAAGCCTCAGACCCTATAAACTGCCCAGATCTAGATCTCTGTCCCCGTGCTGTCCGGAGGTACCAGTAGGCAGACACAGGGGGCTCTGGGGGTGGCCTTTCCTCTTTCAGTAAGAACAGGCTTCCTCTTCGGGCTTATAGCTGATTTGTTCACTTTTGTGTTGTGTTTTAAAATACAGGTTCTTTAAACCTGAACAAATGAACAATGTGTGTGTGCTTTTTTTTTTCCTAATTGAAGTATAGTTGATTTGCAATATTGTGTTAGTTTCTGCTGTCCAGAAGAGTGATTCAGTTATACATATACATATATCTATCTTTGTCATATTCTTTTCCATTATGTTTCATTATAGGATATTGAATATAGCTCCCTGCTCTACAGTAGGTCCTTGTGTGTGTGTGTGTGTGTGTGTGTGTGTGTGTGTGTGTGTGTGTATTTAGGCATCAGGTGTCTTTTTAGTGTGTGACAGTGTGTTGGGGGGGGAGGAAGTGCCGTGACCCGGTCCCTGCTCTGGGGGCAGATTCAGGGCAGCATAAACCTGGAAGGTTCTTGACAGTGACGGGGGTAAAGAACAGTGTCCGACAACTTGGGACACATCACAAGGACACCACTTCATGCTCCACCTTAAACCCCTCAGTGCCTTCCAGAGACATCTGGGTTCCAACCTGAGCCACGTGCCCGGCTGCTGTGGCTCGCGGCCTCCTCTGCACCAGCCCCCACAAGACCCCTGCTTCCCCTGCCTCTGGACTCTGGTCTCAGCGTTTGTCTCCTCCTCGGAGGGTATCCTCTGACCCCTCAACCCCAGTGAGCCCCCATCAGCCACTCGTCCTGTTGCTCTGAGGCTTTTTCACTGCCTGGGGCTGAGCGTGGGGTGCAGTTTGTTCTGGAGTCGTGTGTCCTGGGCCCGAGAGCTGTGTGTCTGTGAATGTCCTTCTGGCACAGAGCTGGCCTGGACTCCTAGGGGACTGGTGGTTTTGCTGACCTTTAAGGATGTGAGGTGGGGCGAGGAGGCATTCTCAGTTGTTGTTTCCAAACTTGCACTTGAAATAGGGCTAAATTCCTGTTTTTAAGAGTCCCATCCTGTTTTTAAGAGTCCCAGAGCTCTATTTATGGGTCATGCAGCTACTGCTGGTGAAGACTGGGCTGGTATAGGCAACTAGTTGTGTGCCCGCCTTAACCAGATCTCTGCTTGTGTCTGGAAGTGGCAGCCCCTGCACGTTTCCCATGGCTGCATGGGCACCGCGCCCAGCGCAGTAGGGGCTGCGGTGTGGGTCCCCTGATGTTCCCGACGGAGAGAAAGTGGAAGAAGAGGGGTAGTGCTTGCTCTGAGGGACATCCCTCCAAGAACGGGGTGGAAGCAGTAGCAGAGCCACCAGACAGAGGCTGTCTTCCCTGTTGCACTTTTGTGGAAGAACATGGTTCTGGTAGGAACATCCTGATTATAACCTAGAGAAGATCGGCTAGTGCGTGAGTTCTTCTGTGGGTGGCTAGATACAGGGAAATTTCAACACCCTTGCCAGCCAGGCCTGCGGGGAGAAACTTACTGTTGCTCTTGTTTTCATCTTAATTGCTTTCCCTGAGCCGGTGG
>NC_041227.1:45612912-45657543 GCF_002837175.3 Physeter macrocephalus | reverse complement strand
GGTGGGGGGTGTGGGGGTGGGGGGGTGGTTTTCCTGAGTCTCACATGGTTGGGATTGCACATAGTGAGAGCAGATGGGCCGCCACCCCCCCCACCGCCCAGGAGGGCATTTCAGTAATTGGAGGGCTCTTTCCTGGGGCCCAGGGCCCACCTAGTTCACAGTGTTGCCATTAAGTATTTATATTTTCACTGATTTAGTGGGCTTGTAAACCTCACTAAATCGAAAGGCTGGAAGGAGCTGAAAAAAATGAACTTTCAAATACACATCCTTGAATTGGCTCGTGAGTTTATTGACAGATCTCTGGGATAAGTTGACCAGTGAAGAATGGTGCCAGAGCTTTTCATTTCATGCTTCTCTGATTATCACCCTCACTTCGCCTGTAACTTTCTCTGCACTCGTCTTATCAGCAAGCACCCATCCCTTTGCCCTGAAACCTTGGGACGTTGGGATTGAGACACTGGTGGCTTCTGTAGGGTCATCTGTAGGGTCAGGAGGAAATGTGTGGGCTAGAGAGGGGGTGCGGAGCGAGCGCCGGTCAGCCTCATTTACCCGTACTTTTCAGTAACACGGGCTGCAGAATCCAGAAGGTGAAGCGGAGGACAGGCCAGGACACAGGTGGCAGCCCCCCTGCAGGTGCACAAAGGTGGGTCTGAGTTACCGCACAGTTCAGTATGAGGGACGGTCTAACGAGAAGTGTTCTGAATATAAGGAAGAGTTATACTGATGTCCATACGTTTGCATTTCTTCATGGAAGAATGTTTATTTAAATGTACGTATTCCCTTTTTCGTCCTGTTTTAGGCTTGAACTCTGGTGCGAACTCCCCGGTCTCTGTTGGTGTCAGCGTGAGGTTTTGCGTGGCCTGAGCTGGGCCACAGAGCAAGCTTCTGGGTCTGGTTGCCACAGTGGCACTGGATCCTGTCCTTCACTCCAGTCGCTGGTTCATTGTATCACATTGATTTATTGGACAAATGTTGACTGAGGGTCCTGCCTTGTTTATACTGAAGTGTTACTAAGACAAAAGCGGGAACTGAGCAAGAGCTTCAGCACAGAGTTTTTGTTGCTGCTCGTGTTCATCTTTGTCACCGTGTCACCGTGGGTGTGCTGGTGACCTTGAGTCCCGGGACCTCACCTTGTACGGAAGGCTTCCCGATGGGGCAGGGTTGGCACCTGCCAGACCGCTGGGGCTGCGGGCATCACTGCTGGTTTTCTCATCCTTTCAGCGCAATCATCCACTTTCCTGCATAACCGTCTGGCCAAGGGTCGGGTGTGGAGGCTTGGGGGGCTTCTCTGCTCGAGCAGCCAGGGCCCCTGCTGGGTGCCATCAATGCACGGGCGCCCTGCCTGGGGCATGTGTGTCTGGCTGGTCGGAAGGGTTGGGAGCCTTGTGGAAGTTTCCACCCAGGCTGGCTACTTCCGAGTTGGGGAGCTGCAAGGGCTTGCTTTTGTTTTAGCATTTTAATTTGTTTTTATATGGATGGTTGTCCTAACTCAGTATATACCATAGAGTTAAAAAGAAACCTTTCCAAGAGATACATGACTGGCTCTGCCTGGAGACCCATTGATGAATTTATCAGTCGACAGAACTTCATCTTTGCTTCTTCAATCCATAATGGGTCACCGAAATTGTGAAAACTGAAAAGAGTTTGTTTCCTGCTATTGGAATATGGCTGGTAAATTAAAAACTGCAGTCTTCTCCTCTTCCACCTTTGACACATGAAACATTTCTTAATCTCCAACTAGAGAAAAACATCTGTTTTGCTTTAAATAACTCTCTCAGGGCACTAATGGGTTAGTGCATTTAAGGCTTAAGGGTTTTGTTTGTTCCTGTGTATGTGTTTTGGGCAGATTCTTAGTTATTTTAATCTTCTAATCTCATTTGGGGATGTGTTAGAAAAACAAAGCTCCTTACCGTTACTGAGTTGGCCTACTGAAGATTAACTAGCATCTTTCTTTATTCCCAAGGGAGGGAGGTAAAGTTTATCCTGCCAGGGATTATACATTGAGCACAGCAGTAATGTAATCATCCAGACTCAGGATTATAATTGGGAATTCTTAGCTTTTTAGCTAAGTTATTAGGAGCTTCACAGTCCCGGGTAATTGTAGAAAAATGTTCGGCCAGTCAGCGGTATTTTGTAGAAAGCCTTGTTCAAACATCTGCGTTACTAACAGAGAGGGAAGAATGATCTGGAAGTGAAAGAAATAAAAAGTGAAGCTCTTCCTATAATTTTTTAAAAAGGACTGCTCAATAAATAAAACCCTTAACTACCCAGAGGTGTTTTGCCACCATTTGTCAGTGTGACTGACCAAGGGTTTATCTTTTTTTTAACCTGATTGCTCTTTTTTTTTTTTTTTTTTTTGCGGTATGCGGGCCTCTCACTGTTGTGGCCTCTCCCGTTGTGGAGCACAGGCTCCGGACGCGCAGGCTCAGCGGCTATGGCTCACGGGCCCAGCCGCTCCGCGGCATATGGGATCTTCCCGGACTGGGGCACGAACCCGTGTCCCCTGCATCGGCAGGCGGATTCTCAACCACTGCGCCACCAGGGAAGCCCCTAACCTGATTGCTCTTTAAGATAAGGTCAAGATGGGAGGGTGGGGTGTGAATTGGGTCACATGGGCTTTTAGGGGTTCATGAACCACCCTGGGCTCACCCAGGTTTTCTTTGTGCCTGTGCGCGCCAGTGCTTTTGCTGGGAGGTTCCAGGGCTTTCATCAGACCCTCCGAAGGCCCCAAGGAAGTGAAGATGCTTGGGGGGCCGGGAGCAGGTGGGTTCAGGGATTACTGTTCTCCCTCCACCAGAGTCACTCAGGACCACCGACTGTAAGCGCCCAGGGTTTGTATTAAAGGGAGGAGTCTTGGACACCGCCCCACCCTGCCCTCCGCCCCCAGGTTTTCTGAATCCGAGTTCCTGGCATGTCTGGACCGGGAAGGCGGAAGAGTAGCAGGTTTGTGTTTTTAACCAGTTCTTCCTGTGCTCTCCAAGGACACTGATGTAGAAGAACTGCTGGGCCGGAGGCAACTGGACAGTCGGACGTTGCCATTTTAATCTGCTCCAGGTGTTGGTCTCTTCTGGACCACGCTCCATCCCCAGCTGAAACGTCTAAAAATACTTTACAACCTGTGTTACTGCAGCTGCCAGGAAGCAGGCTGGCTGGGCTTGATTATTGAGGTCACATATGAGGCCGTTGTCATTCATCACTGCCCCTCAGTACCCATTCCTCACCCCCCCAGCGGTGATGGAAATATTCCCAGGGCACGGGGCCTTCTCGACGCAATTACAGATGTGTCAGGAAAAGCCGATAGAGCGACAGCAGCTCAGCACGTTAGTGACAAATGACAGGCCCTCTGCTGAGCGGCACTGAGGTCTGTGCTAGTGAAATAACTTGTTTCTTAAGAGAGATGAACCCTAAGTGTGGGCGAGATTGTAGTGCTGTAGCCTCTTAGAGTTTTTAGTTGCAAAGCAATTTATAGTTCTCTTGGTTTTTTGGGTACCAGACATGGAATGCCTTACTCACTGGTCGGCTTATTGATTGGACTAGAATAAAAACCCGGGATGATCAGCTCCTCAGTCTTTGCTTGGAGAATTGCCGTTTAATGAAATGCATGATGTCGAGGCTTCATGGGCAGTTGACTAATCACTTTTGTTTAAGCACACATGGGGCATTGTTAAACGTTCATCTTTTATGGTGCATTACTTGTTGGGTTTATGGTAAAGGCTTTTCGCATTGAGCTGTAGGACTCGTTTCCTGCGGGTTATTTACTGTTTCTTGAATATTGTGTTTCTGTTCATCCCCCTGAAATGACTTCATCCAAGGGGCTTCATCCAAGGGGCTCACCTTAGTGCCATCCAGGCAAGGCCTTCCTGCCTTTGAGCCCTCACTGCGTGGTGTGGTCCACGGACTGATTACCAGCCATGTTTCTCCTTTGTTAGTTTGTTTGTTCATTTCTCCCTCTATCCTTCCACCCTTGTGTCCATCCATCTGTCCAGTCCCCTACCTACCACCCACTCATCTGTCCACCCAGCAGGTACTCACAGGGTGCGCGCTGCTGCTGGCCTTGCATCGCGAACAGCGCTGGGCAAAGTTGTGCCCTCATGGTGCTTGCATTCTAGTGGGAAGCATACACAAGCAAGTATAATTTAAAACTGTAATATTATAAAGAAATCAAAGCTGGGAGAAGTGTAGGGAGGGCTGCTGGGAGGGGCTACCTCAGGCACAGGAGCTGGGAGTGGGGGTGCTGAGCTGGGGGGCCACCATGTGGAGATGCGGAGGAGTGTGCTGCACGGAGGGGCTGGCGGGTGCAGAGCCCCGGGGAGTGGTAGGGGAGGTCGGGGGTGCAGGGAGAGAGTGGATACGAAGGCAGAGCCATGACCTCAGCCTCATGGCCAGGGTGAGTAGTGTGGGTTTTACTGGCAGCAAGCTGGAGGGTTACTAGAGGGTTACGTGTGTGTGTGTGTGTGTGTGTGTGTGTGTGTGTGTGTGTGTGTTCACAGAGCTGGCTGAGACTGGATTGTAGAGCTGGCCGGGGCAGAGGTGGCGGGGGGCACTTAGGAGGTCCTGCAGCAGGTGGCCAAGAGCTGTGGACAGGATCTGGACGCCCCTGGAGGGTCTCAGCTGCCCTGGTGCTCTGCCACCCCCAGCGGAGCTTCCCTAGAAAAGACTCGTGTTGGAAATCTTTTATCCCGTGGTGTGAGCGTCATGACACTCTGCAAAGTCCAGCCCCCACTGGTCACTACAGGAAGGACCCTATTCCTGCCTTCCGTGCAGGACGGTGAGGGGATTCTGAGCTTCTTTGAGTTTCTAGGTTAAGATCAGGCATTTTGACCTCAAGGGGTGTGACACTTGCCCCGGTCCTGAGTGACCCTGGGCACAGGCTGGATGCTAAACCAGAACCTCTTTTTGATGCGGTTCAAAAAGAGCAGATTTTAGGGATTCAGTTCCCTGTCTTCAGGTCAGCCTGATGCTTCACTATGGCCCAGCTTTCCCCTTAATGCAAAAAACTTTAATTATAAGAAGAAATTGTGAAAAGCCCAAGAATCAACATTTATATTGAATTTGATTTATACGTACCATTTTAGCTTATATTGTCAGGGCAGTTTCTAAGTGTTCAGAGCTTGTCAGAGAAAAGAAAGGGTTTATTTTTGGAAGAGTGTGTCTCCCGGTGTTCACCGCTCTTAGGAATTATGGGGAGTAATTGTCAGGAGGGCGCAGCAGCTCCAGGGCTGGAGGAGGCTGGCGGCAGATCCAGAATCTCACAGCGGCTGCTTTTGCCTGCCTTGTTCCCCAGCCTTGGTTACTTTTGTCAATATGAAACGCAGAAGAATAGCTCTTCCATGAAGATTCTTCACACAAAATGTATTCCTTTGACGACTTTCCATAGAATGTGAAGTCAGTTTCTTTTTCCATTTTTAACCGTGAAAGTGCAGCCTGCAGCTTCCGTTTCTGTGGGACAGGAAGAGCTAATCTGTGGCCTTGTTTGCATTTCCACCCCTCCTGCTCCGTGGGGTCGCGGTGCCCGTGGGGGGGCCGAGCCAGGGTCTGTCAGGGAGCCAAGGCGCTTTGACGGCTCGGAGGGCAGAGGCCGCTGTTAACTGTCGGTATCGTTGCTGGCTCATGAAACCTTGGGGGATAAGGACAGTTTCTATAAGATTTCATTTCAAAATCCAGACTTCATCTGGCCTATGCCCTGTGGATTCCTTTTTTTTTCATTTCATGTTGTCCCTTTGCCCCCTTCATTTTCTACAGGGAAGAGTCTCTTATTGTCATTTAAAAAATTTCATGCCAGCAGTGTATTGACTGGAAAGTACCAGGTTAGAAATGTTATCATTATTATTTTTTAAAATTTTTATTTATTTTTAATTTTTGGCTGCGTTGGGTCTTCGTTGCTGTGCGCAGGCTTTCTCTAGTTGTGGCGAGCGGGGGCTACTCTTCATTGTGATGCGCGGGCTTCTCATTGCAGTGGCTTCTCTTGTTCAGTAGCTGTGGCACGCGGGCTTCAGTAGTTATGGCTCACGGGCTCTAGAGAGCAGGCTCAGCAGTTGTGGCGCATGGGCTTAGTTGCTCCGTGGCATGTGGGATCTTCCCGGACCAGGGCTTGAACCCATGTCCCCTGCATTAGCAGGCAGATTCTTAACCACTGAGCCACCAGGGAAGCCCAGAAATGTTATTTTTTTTATTAGTAAGTTTTTATAGTATTCCTGGGTAGAAAGATATTTTTTTGGAAACAGTTATTTTCCTGTCTTCTGTTTTTCTCATGAGCCCATAAAATAACATCTTTATTATCATTTTTTGTTATATATAATATAAAAAAACAATATCTTTTAAAAAATTAGAAGTTTAAGATACATTAACGTTGCTTTTGACTGTAATCTTTCATTCCCAGAGGTAACACCATTAATAAGCTCCATATGTTTTCTTCTAGACTTAATAAAAATATGTTTATGCCCATTTTACACATACTCATAGAAAATACATGGTATCTGTTGGTGTGTGTATGTCATATGGTTTTTAAAAAAATTGTAGTAAAATATACATAAAACTTACCATTTTAATCATTTTACCATTTTTGGGTGTACAGTTCATTGCCATTAAGAACGTTAACATTGTTTTGCAGTCATCACCACCATCCATCTCCAGGACTTTTGTGGCGAGCGGGGGCTACTCTTCATTGTGATGCGCGGGCTTCTCATTGCAGTGGCTTCTCTTGTTCAGTAGCTGTGGCACGCGGGCTTCAGTAGTTATGGCTCACGGGCTCTAGAGAGCAGGCTCAGCAGTTGTGGCGCATGGGCTTAGTTGCTCCGTGGCATGTGGGATCTTCCCGGACCAGGGCTTGAACCCATGTCCCCTGCATTAGCAGGCAGATTCTTAACCACTGAGCCACCAGGGAAGCCCAGAAATGTTATTTTTTTTATTAGTAAGTTTTTATAGTATTCCTGGGTAGAAAGATATTTTTTTGGAAACAGTTATTTTCCTGTCTTCTGTTTTTCTCATGAGCCCATAAAATAACATCTTTATTATCATTTTTTGTTATATATAATATAAAAAAACAATATCTTTTAAAAAATTAGAAGTTTAAGATACATTAACGTTGCTTTTGACTGTAATCTTTCATTCCCAGAGGTAACACCATTAATAAGCTCCATATGTTTTCTTCTAGACTTAATAAAAATATGTTTATGCCCATTTTACACATACTCATAGAAAATACATGGTATCTGTTGGTGTGTGTATGTCATACGGTTTTTAAAAAAATTGTAGTAAAATATACATAAAACTTACCATTTTAATCATTTTACCATTTTTGGGTGTACAGTTCATTGCCATTAAGAACGTTAACATTGTTTTGCAGTCATCACCACCATCCATCTCCAGGACTTTTTCATCTTCCTAAACTATCCTCTACCGATTAAACACTAACTCCCCATTCTCCCCTGCCCCCGGCCCCTGGTAACCAGTATTCTACTTTCTGTCTCTGAATTTGACTACTAGAGACCCAACATAAGTAGAATTGTACAATATTTGTCTTTGTGCCTGGCTTATTTCATTTGGCGTAATGTATTCAGAGTTCATCTATGTTGTTGCACGTATCATAATTTCATTCCTTTTTAAGGCTGAATAATATTGCATTGTATGTATAGACCACATTTTGTTTATTCATTTGTCTGTTGATGGACATTTGGGTTATTTCCACTTTTGGCTGTTGTGAATAGTGCTGCTATGAACATGGGTGTACAAATACCTGTTTGAGACCCTGCTTTCAATTTTTTTGGGGTATATACTTAGAAATGGGATTGCTGGATCATATTCATAATTCTTTGTTTAATTTTTTGAGGATTTGCCCTATCATTTTCCACAGTGGCTGCACCATTTAATATTCCCACCAACAGTGCCCAAGGGTTCCAATTCCTCCACATCCTCCCTAACACTTGTTATTTCCTGGTTGTTTTTTTTTTTTTTTTTTTTTAATAATAGTCACCCTAATGTGTATGAGGTGATATCTCATTGTGGTTTTGATTTGCATTTTCCTAATGCCCAGGGATGTTGAGCATCTTTTCATGTGCTTAATAACTATTTGTGTGTCTTGTTTGGGGAAATATCTACTCAAGTGTTTTGCCCGTTTTTGAATTGGGCTGTTTTTTTGTTGAGTTGTAGGAGTTTTTTAAAAAAATCTATTCTAGATATTAACCCTTTATCAGGTATATGATTTGAAAATATTTTCTCCCATTCTGTGAGTTGCCTTTTCACTCTTAATAGTATCCTTTGATGCACAAAAGTTTTACATTTTGATGAAGTCCAATTTATCTATTTTTTTTTTGTGGACAGTGCTGTTGGTATCATATCCAAGGAATTGTTGCCAAATCCAATGTCATGAAGGTTTCCTCCTGTATTTCCTTTTAAGAGATTTCTAATTTAGCCTTTCATGTTTATTTTCACTTAATTTTTATATATGGTGTAAAGTGAATGTTGTAAGATTTTAGTTGCAGGCAAGTTGGAAAAACAGTACCAGTGACTTTCCCTGAGCCACATGAGAGTAAGTTGCTGACCTGATACCCCATCACCCCTGAACATGTTAGTCTATATTTCCTGCAAGCAAAGACCTTCTCTTATAGAGCCCCCAAACATCCATTAAAATCAGAAAAACTAGGGAATTTCCTGGCAGTCCAGTGGTTAAGACTCCACACTTCCATTGCAGGGGGCACGGGTTTGATCCCTGGTTGGGGAACTGAGACCCCACGAGCTGCGTGGTGTGGCCGAAAAAAAATCAGAAAAACTATCATTGGCATTTTAATACCATCCAGTCCTTAGACCCCATTCATGTTTTAGCGGTTATCCCCATAGCTGGTCTTTTGCAGTTGTTCAGAATCATGTTGCATTCAATTGTCATATGTCTTTAGTTTCCTTCATTCTACATTAGTTCCTTGGTCTCTCCTTGACTTTCATAACCTTGACTCTTTGGAAGAGTACAGGTCGGTTATTTTGAAAATGTCTCTCAATTTGGGTTTCCTTAGGATTACATTCAGGATGGATGTGTGTACATACATGCACATGTGTGTGTGCATGCATGTGCGTGCACATGCCCAACAATACCTCCGTGGTATTGTTCTACATTTACTGTCCTGAAACAGGCTGCTTTTCCCACCAGCAATGTTGTTTGTGTTGTTACATCTACAGCTAGTTCATTCATTTGAACTGCAAGACAGGATTCTGTCATGTGAATACACTGCCGTTGATTAGCTGTTCTCCTTTTGATGGACTTAGGGGTTGTTGGCAGTTCTTTGCTGTTACTAACAATGAGGCAAAAATCATCCTTGTTTACATTTCTTTTGTGGATGTAGATTTTCGAGGCAACAGACTTTTATTATTATTTTTAAAATTTGAAATATTTCAAACATGCTGAACGTATGGAGAGTAATATAACAGCACTCAACTTTAGCCAGTGTGAATGTTGGGTCTAGAATCTTTAAGTTGGTAGAGTTGTCACCCCAGTCAGTAAATGGGAGTTTTACTGACACTTGCTCAACGTCACTGTCTCACTGAGAATTATTGTTAATGATGAAATTGCCTCAAAACTGTGTAGCTTTAGGAACTTCCCTGGCAGTTCAGTGGTTAAGGCAGGCCCAGCGGCCACGGCTCACGGGCCCAGCCGCTCCGCGGCATGTGGGATCTTCCCATACCGGGGCGCGAACCCGGTTCCCCTGCATCGGCAGGCGGACGCGCAACCACTGCGCCACCAGGGAAGCCCTGTGGATGTAGATTTTCGAGGCAACAGACTTTTATTATTATTTTTAAAATTTGAAATATTTCAAACATGCTGAACGTATGGAGAGTAATATAACAGCACTCAACTTTAGCCAGTGTGAATGTTGGGTCTAGAATCTTTAAGTTGGTAGAGTTGTCACCCCAGTCAGTAAATGGGAGTTTTACTGACACTTGCTCAACGTCACTGTCTCACTGAGAATTATTGTTAATGATGAAATTGCCTCAAAACTGTGTAGCTTTAGGAACTTCCCTGGCAGTTCAGTGGTTAAGACTCCGAGCTTCCAGTGCAGGGGGTGCGGGTTCCATCCCTGGTTGGGGAACTAAGATTCCATATGCCGTGCGGTGCGGCCGAAAAAAAAAAAGTGTGTAGCTTTATTAAGAGAGAGGTATTTTGGGAAAACCAGTCAGACTTAAAAAGCAGAAAATGTGGGCCTACCACCCAGATGTGAACTGGGAATAAACTACCACATAGGCACAGCCAACTTTCCTTTTAGTCTTTCTTCATGTCTCTCTTAATAGAATTTAATGAAACAAGACAGGAGGAGGAATCACCGAAGGTTAAGGATAATGGACCTGAAAGACTTGCTTGGCCCCTGGGGAGACTCACCTCTCAGCTGGGTCCGTTCCTTGGCTCTGGCGTCAGGTGACGTGAAAAGTGCCTTCAGGAGTTCATTCCGAGCCTGCTTCAGGCCCCAGCATAGACCTGTGATAAATCAGCTCTGTGCTCACACGTGACGTTTGGCAAATCAAGGGAAGGAGAGGGAGGGAATCGGGTCAGAGCCCAGCTGGCTTCACAAGCCACGGGAAACAGAATTCTCCGAAGAGAAATAAGTCCATAAATTCAGGGCCTAGAGAGACGCGGCAGTGACAGGCAGCCTCTTGAGTTTTGTTGAAGCGTCTCGTTTTTCACTTGTGGAAATGGAAACGTGCTGTCTCCTGACCCCCACCCACACCTCCAGGGAGAGCTCTGCGGGCCACCCTGGACTGCAGAGTCCTCGACTGCTTTCAGCCTCGGCCGGAAGCAGGCGTGTGGCCGGCTGTGTCTTCCCACCAGGAGTAGAAAAGCGTGATCCACTCAAACACCAGCTCCTACAAGTTTAGAAGAGAGACATGGTCTCAGTACCTAGAAGTGAAGAAGTCTCTGTGTTCTGTCGGTGGGTGTTTCCTGGGTTTTGCTTTTAATGCTAAATAACATTCCTCCTGTCCTGTCTATTAATAGTGGAGTAAAGGGAACCACGGAGGTTTCCTAACATTTAAACTGCTTTGGACTCCTGTTCCTGGATGAAATTGTGTTTGGTGGGAATGTGGCTTTCACTTTTCAAGTTCTGATACCTGGATTGTGGGTAGAAAAAGGAGAAAAAGGGTCACATCCTGAAAGACAGTGGCAGCCACGGTAACCACAACCAGGAAGCTCATTTGGGGCTCTCGGGGATTCACTTTCCGTGCTGTTTCAAGTTCTGTGTTAGCATTTTAGCATACAGCAGAGTGGACATCACTTGTTTCAGTCATCACATGAGGATTCCGGTGTGGATAGTAATCCCGAGGGGTTTTCCTGCATCCTTTCTAGGGATGCAGAGTGTTCGGCCTTTGAAGTGACGCCGTCTGGGACCTCAGGCTGCTGCTGCGGGTCTGTAGGCCGAGAAGTGCCAGTGTAATGGGTACCTACTCACATTTGTCCCCAAGGCCCTGAAAGAGACCAGGGCGGAAGTGAGCCCTCGCTGGACAAGGGTGAGAGCAGAGTGGCCACGTCAGACCTTCACCCTAAACACCATCGCCTGCTTTCTGCATTCAAAGCAAGTTCTGGTTCAGTAGGAATCGTGGCCTCTCCGGGCTGTCAGCACCCCGCTTCCTCAGTCCTGGACCTGATGTGCTCACCTGACACCGGCTCCCTGACACCGTGTGCTCCAGGATGCTGTGTGTGGATGGGGAGGCAGACACACGTCGTGTGCACATCTGCTCTGCTCACGCACATGCTCCCTTGTCCCGCTGGACTCTGCTGCAAAACGCAAGAGTCGAAGATAAAATCATTGGGAATTTCACGATGGCAGTGGCAGAGCAGTGGACCAAGTGCAGGTCCTCTGAGCACGAGGCCCCATGTGCCTGCTGTGATCACACGCCCGTGAAGTCAGCCCCGCGCCCCCTGCCATATTGCCGTCTGCTCCTCTTCTTCCCCCACCCCAGCGCCCAGGCTCCCGACCCCGACCCTGATCACCCAGCATCGTACTGCAGCCGGCCCCTGACCCCAGCCTGCTCTGTACTTCCAGGGCCTCCTACCCGCCCCACTTCTTGCTCTTTTTTTTTTTTTTTTGAGATTTATCACCTTCTAAAATATTGTAACTGTAACTTATGGTTACCTAAAAAAATTATCATTTATTTCCCCTGCTAGAATATAAGTTCCCAAAGGGCAGGGATCTTCCACCAAATAAGGGAAGGCAGTTCAGAATTGAATATTTGATATTTACTGTGTAAGAATATGACATGTTATAAAGTAGGCATTACACATTAATGGCAGAGGAAAGATTTCACAATAAGCAGTAATTGGGCACCTGGTTGGCAATTATGGAAAAATTAATCATTTTACAGCCTTACTTTTTACTATACCTTAAAATAAATTCCAGTGGAATTAAAGAGATAAATGTAATTTAAAAAAATCTCACTGAGTGTACTTGGCCTTCCTAGGTATAAAATGTATTACAGCATTACAGTTAATAAAAACAGATGGTGCTGGCTGAGCAAGAAACCTATCACCAAGGAGATGAGAGGCCTGAAAGGGAGACCGATTGTCAATGAGAAGTTTGGTTTGTAATAAAGATAGCGTTTCAGATCAGGGCAAGAGGTGGGTTTTCATCAAAGGTGTTAGGACAACTGGCTGGTTCGTTTTAAAAATTGAACGCAGTAGCCATCTATGAACTTGTGTGAAAAACATAGCAGCTCTGTTATTGTATGAAGCAAGCATATCTCCAGAGAATACATGTAGTGTGATTCCAGTTATATAAAAGCAAAGACTATCTGTTGGTATGTAGTTCATTTATCTGCCTCCCACTCTCAGGGACCTGCCGTCTCTCATACATTCTGGCAAAGAGAGGATTTATCTTTTTTAAAAAATTGAGATATAATTGTCACATAACATTATATTAGTTTCAGATGTGCAACATAATGATTCAGTATTTGTATATATTGTGAAATGATCACAAGTCCAGTTAACATCCGTCTCCATATATAGTTACAAATTTCTTTTTTCTTGTGATAAGAACTCTTTCAGATGTGTGCTCTTAGCAACTTTCAAATATGCAGTACAGTATTATTAACTATAGTCACCATGCTGTACATTTTATCCCAGGACTTATTTATTTTATTACCGAAAATGTATACCTTTTGACCCCTTTTACCCACTCTGCCCATCCCCCACTCCACGTTTCTGGCAGCCGTCAGTCTGTTAAGAGAGGATTTATCTTAAACCTCTCAAGACTGGTCCCCTTGAGAGTCTCTGCATCTTCTGGCCCTCCCTGCGGGGCTCCGCTGACTGTATTCCTGGTTAGGTTGGAACTCCTGGGTCCTGGTATAGGGTGAGCCCTAGGCAGTCTGCCCCACCTGAGACAGGTCAGTGTGATGTTTCTGGGGGGTGATATGAGCATCAGAGCTTCTCAAAGCTCCACAGGAGATGCCAACATGCAGCTAATGCTGAAAACCACTGTTCTTGTTGGATCTGGTAAGAATTCCTCCTTTTGAGGCATAACAAGATCGAGGCCAAGAGCCGCTCCAAAGGGTTAGGGCATGGGGCTCAGCAGATTCTTATAGTCATACAGAGACAGACGTGCATCTGCGGTACTTCTGACCAGCCCACTTATTAAAGGGTGCAGAATGCCCTCCGGGGTTGTCTGTCCAGAGGATGGAGATGGGGCCTTTAGCTACTGGTTCCCACCCTTGTTGGCTTTCCAGGCAGGCCAGCAGGCTCCCGTGACTTCTGAGAAGGCCCCGGGGCAAAAAGACCCTCAATGCTTGCTTGAGGGAGGGAGTCCCGGCTGTCAGCTAGGCTGGAACTTGCGTGGTACCATCAGCAGCTGTGGCCAAGGGGACGACGTGCAGGCACTCAGATAGAGTGATTCTGTGTTTAAGTCGTTGCATAGCCTTATGTACCCCATCCTTAACATTAAGTGCACTTCTAGGCATTTTGGGGGATTCTCATTAAATGTTACCTGGAAAATTATAGTTGTAAGAATGAAATATTCTTTAAAGCGGTGAGGGAAAAGTCTCATTTCTGTTTATGTTTTCAGTCTGGTAGAGGAGCTCCTAGGAAGAATAAGTCAATCCTTAGGCAACGCTTTTTCTTTCTGGTTCCTGCTTGGCTCCTGTTTGGGAACCAGCGGGCTGAGCCTGGAGGGGCCCATCCAGCCTTTGGACCAAGCCAGGTGCAGCCTGGAAGCCTCGACAGGTGGTGACGGGTGAGGGGACCCTTCTGGGGATGCATGCAGTGACTTCCTGGGCCCAGCTTTGTGAAATGTGTTGCTATGTGGGTACCTCATCTTGGGTGTAGTCTTGAAGGACATGGGGTCAGGGATGCAACGTACAGGGCCCCTCGCAGGGTCAACCTTCCCAGCCCCCTCGGGCACCTGGGTCTCTTTGGGGAGTGCACTGGCCCCTTCAGCTGTGGGCACTCCCAGACAGGAGGGACAGTGGCACCAGGGTTGGAGGACTGGTGCTTGGAGCCGGTGTTGGCTGACTTGCTTTAGAAATGTAATTTTTTTTTAACTTTTTATTTTATATTGGAGTATAGTTGATTAACAATGGTGTGTTAGTTTCAGGTGTACAGCAAAGTGAATCAGTTATACATATACATGTATCTATTCTTTTTCAAATTCTTTTCACATTTAGGTTGTTACATAATATTGAGCAGAAATGTAATTTTTGTGGATGTGGCGTTTAACAAATATATTGTGCCTGAGTACCATGTCACCTAATATTAATTGAAGAATAGTGACCAGATTCATGAATTATCTTTGCTTGAACTTAAATACTAATCTAATATTAGTATTAATATCTAATGATCTAATGTATACGGATATTTGAAAGTAGTAGTTGAGTTTAGTGCTTTGAGTGTGGAATAAAAATATGCTAAAAAATGAAAGCAGCTTATGAAATACAAGTAATTTTACTTACCAGGGGCGTATAATAATATGAGAGGTAAATCAGCGTTAACAGACAGCCAGTCTGCTTGTTTACGAGTTAGCCAGACACGGATCCATCCACTTCTAAACTCTCTTCTCTCTTTGCATAGTAGCTCTGCTGTTCTTTCCAGAAGTTTCTTTTTTTTTTTAAAAAGAAGTGTTGACCAAATGTAAAACTGATAGCTAGTGGGAAGCAGCCGTATAGCACAGGGAGATCAGCTCGGTGCTTTGTGACCACCTAGAGGCGTGGGATAGGGAGGGTGGGAGGGAGGGAGACTCAAGAAGGAAGAGATATGGGGATATGTGTATATGTATAGCTGATTCACTTTGTTATAAAGCAGAAACTAACACACCATTGTAAAGCAATTATACTCCAATAAAGATGTTAAAAAAATAAATAAATAAAATTTAAAAAATAAAATAAAATGCTTTAAAAAAAAAGAAGTGTTGAACTATATCTAAAATAGATAACTAATAAGAACCTGCTGTATAGCACAGGGAACTCTACTCAATTCTCTGTAATAGCCCAATGGGAAAAGAATGTAAAAAAAAAAAGAGTGGCTATATGTATATGTATAACTGATTCACTTTGCTGTACACGTGAAACTAACACAACATTGTAAATCAACTATACTCCAATAAAAATTTTTTTTTTTTTTTTTTTTTTTTTTTTTTTTTTTTTTTTGTGGTATGTGGGCCTCCCTCTGTTGTGGCCTCTCCCGTTGCGCAGCACAGGCTCCGGACGCGCAGGCCCAGCGGCCATGGCTCACGGGCCCAGCCGTTCCGCGGCACGTGGGATCCTCCCAGACCGGGGCGCGAGCTCGGTTCCCCTGCATCGGCAGGCGGACGCGCAACCACTGCGCCACCAGGGAAGCCTCCAATAAAAATTTTTTTTAAAAAGTGTTGAGAATGTTTTTTGGGGGGAGGGGTAGAGAAATGTATAACTCTAAAAGTAAACCTTGCTTTTGAAAAATGAAGTTATTATACATGAAGGAGGATTATAATAAATAGCAGACTGTCATTGATAATAAAAACGAAGTTGAGAACTAACAGTTTCTAAGCTTTGCATCCATGCGTATGATCCTCACAACCACTGTGAGAGGGGAGAAGCTCAATTCTCTCCTTGATTAACTTGTTCAAGGTCATGGGACGCGGCCACTAAGTGAGTGAGCTGGGTTCCAACAGAAGACAGTCTTTTAGGTCATCCTGCCTCAGGCTTTTTCTGACTGAACTTCCTTAACTACCATCTTTCTGATTTATAACATGGTCTGTTCAAACGAAGACCAGTGGGTGACGTTTGGTCCTTCAGGAGTCAGCTGATCTAGAAGTGGATTCATGTCCTTGCCAGTGACCTTCAGTTCACTTGTAGTTGCACTGAGGTTTACAGGTCTGTGTGTTCCTTTTCTCCCCAGAAGTTGAATGGTATTGACCAGAATCCTCAGTAGCTGCTTGCAAAGCCGTCTTTCAGGGCTTACTTATTCTGTTGTATTTCTCCAGGTTCTGGGAATCACTGGCCCATCTCCAGAGCCTCTGTATCTCACAGTTAGAAGTATTGTCTGTGTTTGATAGGCTGGAAACAATTTTGTTGAGTAAAAGTTTAGGTTAATAAGGGAATCATATGCAAATAAAAGTGCCTTACAAAGTTAAAAGAACCTCCATTTTTGAGCATTAATCGGTATTAACAGTGTTCTTTTTGGTAAGATCACCTTTATCTATCTATCTGTTTTACTGAGGGATAGTTAACATATAATACTATGTTAGTTTCAGGTATACAACATAGTGATTCGATTTTTAAATACATTACCAAATGGTCATCATGATAAGTCTAGTAACCATCTGTCACCATACAAAAATACTACTGTATTCCTTATGCTGTGTATTATGTTCCTGTAACTTATTTATTTTGTAACTGGAAGTTTGTACCTCAGTCTTATTCATCTTTTCCCACCTCCCTCCCTCCTCAACTACCAGTTTGTTCTCTGTATCTATGAGTCTGTTTCTGTTTTGCTTTGTTTGTTTGTTTTTTAGATTCCACATGTAAGTTAAATCATATGGTATTTGTCTTTCTCTGCCTGACTTACTTCACTTTGCATGATACCATCTAGATCCATCCATGTTGTTGCAAATGGCAAGATTTCATTCTTTTTTATGGCGGTTTAATATTCCATTGTGTGTGTGTGTGTGTGTGTGTGTGTGTGTGTGTGTGTATACATACTATATCTTCTTTATCCATTCATATATTGATGGGCACTTGGGTTGCTTCCATATGTTGGCTATTATAAATAGTGCTGCAGTGAACATAGGGGTGCATATATCTCTTTCAATTAGTGTTTTTGTTTTCTTCGGGTAAACACCCCGAAGTGGAATTGCTGCATCTTATGGTAGTTCTAGTTTTAATTTTTTGAGGACTCTCCATACCGTTTTCCATAGTGGCTGCATCAGTTTACATTCCACCAACAGTGCAGGAGGGTTCCCTTTTCTTCACACCCTGGCCACACTTGTATGGTCAGTTCATCTATGACAAAGGAGGCAAGAATATACAATGGGGAAAAGACAGCCTCTTCAATAAATGGTATTAGGGAAACTGGACAGCTACATGTAAAAGAATGAAACTAGACCATTTTCTTATGCCATATACAAAAACAAACTCAAAATGGATTAAAGACTTAATCATAAACCATAAAACTAGAAGAAAATAGGCAGAACAATGCTTTGACATTGATCTTAGCAGTATATTTTTGGATATGTCTCCTCAGGCAAGGGCAACAAAAGCAAAAATAAGCAAATTGGACTACATCAAACTTAAAAGCTTTTGCATGGTGAAGGAAACTATCAGCAAAATGAAAAGGCCACCTACTGAATGGGAGAAGATATTTGCAAATGATATCTCTGATAAGGGGTTAATATCCAGATTATATACAGAAACCATACAGCTCAATGTCAACAAAACAAACAATCCGATTAAAAAATGGGCAGAGACCCTGAATTGACATTTCTCCAAAGAAGACATATAAACGGCCAATAGACACATGAAAAGATGCTCAACATCACTAATCATCAGTGAAATGCAAATCAAAACCCCAATGAGACACCACCTCACACCTGTCAGAATGGCTGTCATCAAGAAGACAACAAGGTCTTCCCTGGTGGCGCAGTGGTTGAGAATCCACCTGCCGATGCAGGGGACACGGGTTCATGCCCCATTCCGGGAAGATCCCACGTGCCGCAGAGCGACTGGGCCCGTGAGCCATGGCCGCTGAGTCTGCGCGTCCGGAGCCTGTGCTCCGCAATGGGAGAGGCCACAACGGTGAGAGGCCCGCGTACCGCAAAAAAAAAAGAAGACAACAAATGACTAGTTTTGGCACATTATTATTTTAAAAGGTAATCATGAGTTGGAAAATGAATAAATGTTTATGGATCATGCGTCTGTATTTTATCTGTAAAATATAAAGTTATTTCAAAGAGTGTTTTTGGTTATTAATTTGTTTCACTATGTTTTGATATTCCATTTAAATTTAAGTTCAGTAACGACAAAACAAGAACTGAATCTTAGGGTCTACAATATAGTCTAGAAAATGTGGGTCCATTGGGAATGCTTCCTATTCAATATGTTTGTTTTTCAAACAAGGTCATGAACTCTCTTAAGTTAATCTAGATCTAAATAACTTCGATTACCACTGAATTTATGTGAGTGATTTTCGTAGACTAATGAGTTAATCGGCAGCCCATTCTAACCACCGAGGTACTAGAGCAATTGCGTTATCTGCCTGGGTTAGTTTTCTTGCCTCTTTTAGTGAACATAATCATTTCTGATTATTGCAAGGGTTAGTCAGCTTTAATTATGGCAGTTTTTCTAAAATTTACATTTTTAAAACTTTGTATTATAGAAAACTTTGAACTCACATAAATAGAGAGGATGGATAGTGTAACAAATCCCCATGTACTCAGCATCCTGTATCAGTGACTATCATCCATCACAGAAAATTCACATCTTACGGGTATCCCTGTGCGTGGCCCGGCTGTGGGCACTGCTGATTGAGTCTAGCAGAGCACACATCAGGGGGTTGTGTGGGGACCACAGAGAATAGGTCGTTGAATGGCTGTATTCTTTCCCTGTTTTTTTTTTTTTTTTTGTGGTATGCGGGCCTCCCTCTGCTGCGACCTCTCCTGTTGCGGAGCACAGGCTCCGGACGCGTAGGCCCAGCGGCCATGGCTCACGGGCCCAGCCGCTCCGCGGCATGTGGGATCCTCCCAGACCGGGGCGCGAACCCGGTTCCCCTGCATCGGCAGGCGGACGCGCAGCCACTGCGCCACCAGGGAAGCCCTCTTTCCCTGTTTGATGGGCATTTAGTTTAATTTTTTTTTCTAACACAAATAGGCAGTGTGGCAGTAAACATGCTTGTATGTAATTTTTTTTGTACTCATGTGGGTATTTCTGTAGGATAATGGAGGAAACATCTACATATGAAGGAGGCTTGGATATTTTCATTCTTCCCTATGAAGATATTGTAACCTGCTAAATTTTAGCACTTTTGCTCTTTTCTTAGAAGTTCTAGGTTAATTATTCTCTGAATGGAATTATCTTTATTGGGACTATCTTAAGAAATGCTAGCTGCCACAGCAGACACTCAGAAATCTCCATGGCTTAACACAACGAAAGTTAGTATCACCAAAGTACCGCCTGGGTTGGTAGGAGTCTGCTCCACTTGCTGACTCAGGGATCCAGGCTCCCTCCAGCTCGTAACACTGGCCTCCCCGGCAGAAGGAGAGAGGGGTGGAGGCACCTTACCAGCTCTGACGTGTCACCTCTGTTCACGTTTCTGTCAGGGTCACTCACTTCATGGGGGGTGTGGGGGTGTGCTTGGATGTTGGGTAAGCACCGTGGCTCTGCCCGTCCTCAGCTGGCAAGGAAGGGGATATTGTATACTTGACCGCCCTTGACCTCCAGCCCCATGTTTGCCTGTCCAAACACTTAAAAGTCTTTGCCCCCCAAGGGAAAGGAGGTTTGAAATCAAGCTTAGATTCCTTGTGTCTCAGTCCCCTCCTTAACTATGGCTGTGTTAGAATAGCCTTTCCAAGTGTGTTCTGGAAAACTGGCATCTGAGCCCAAGGAATGGATTTAGTGTCATTTATATTCTAATGGCAATATTCTTCTTTTTGTTGCCTTAAATGTATTTTATTTTTTAAACTTTGTTATCTTGAAAAGTTGCAAAAATAGTACCCAGGGGACCTGTATACCTTCACCCAGCTTCCCCTGGATATATTCCATTCCACAGATATTATTTGTATTTTGTCAAAGGAGATACATTGACAAGTAAAGCCAGAGTTGCTCTCAGCTTTCTGTTTGTACATCCCCATCACCAATAGGTGGTCTCTCTTTGCTCACAGGTACTCCTTTTTTAAAAATTAATTTTAATTTTATTCTATTTTTTGGCCATACTGCGTGGCTTGTGGCATCTTAGTTCCCCGACCAGGAATCGAACCCGTACCCCCTGCAGTGGAAGCATGGAGTCCTAACCACTGGACCACCAGGGAATTCCAGGTACCCCTTCTTTACAAATGAACAGGATGAACTGAGAATCACCCAAAGACCCCAGTCTGGGCCCCACACTGCTGACTAACCTGTAACCCAGTAGTTTATGCATTTTTGCTCTATTGACAGGATGCCAGAAAAACAAGAAGGAAAGCCTTTCTTATTTATTAGACGATAACAAAGAACCTTCAATAGTCTTGGAGACTTTTAAGATAAATATGACCTAAAACTCTTCTTAGATCATCACTTTTCCGTAATCTCCTCTGAGGCCACAGATAGCACTGCTAACCTTAATTAATTGAGTTATCCAAATATGGGCTTGGACACAAAGGATCAGAATGAGGGCATCTAGATGAATCAGCAGAGAATCATTCTCACTGCTGCCTTAATTCAAGTCTACTGAATGCCTGGACTCTTGTAAAGAAATACAGGTATATTAGTCATCTGTTGCTGTGTAACAAATTACCCAAACCTTAGTGGCTTAAAACAACCATGAACTTGTATTATCTCATACATTTTCTGTGAGTCAGGAATTCATTAGTGAGCAGTTTTATTTTGGTTTTTTTTTTTTTTGCGGCACGTGGGCCTCTCACTGTTGTGGCCTCTCCCGTTACGGAGCACAGGCTCCGGACGCGCAGGCTCAGCGGCCATGGCTCACGGTCCCAGCCGCTCCGCGGCATGTGGGATCTTCGCGGACCAGGGCACGAACCTGTATCCCCTGCATCGGCAGGCGGGCTCGCAACCAGTGTGCCACCAGGGAAGCCCTAGTGGTCAGTTTTGATGCGGGGTCTCTTGTGAGGTTGTAGTTCAGATATGAATTGTGACTGGAAGATCTGCTTTCTTTTATTATTTTAATTTAATTTTTTCTTATATTGGAGTCTGGTTGATTTACGATGCTATGTTAGTTTCAGGTGTACAGAGCAGAGTGACTCAGTTATCACTCAGTTATCAGAGGACCCACTTTCAAGACGGCCCGTGTGACTGGCCGTTTGAGGCTGGCTGTTGGCAGGAGGCCTTGGCTCCTGTCCACACGGGCCTCCCCGTAGGGCTGCTTGACGTGACCACTGGCTTCTCCGAGTGAGCCGCCCAAGAGAGCGAGGTGGAGGCCACAGTGTGTTTCAGGACCTGGCCTCTCAAGCCACCCAGCACCGTTTCCTCAGGATCCCGTTGGTGACGCACGTTGGCCCTATTCCGTGGCGGGGGAGGGGCACACATGGCCTGAATTCTAGGAGGTGAGGCTCCCGGGCTGTCTTGGAGGCTGACGATCACGGTGGGAGATGAAGCAGAAGTGACAGGGCTCGGTGAGCCTGGACCAGTCGTTTACTGAAGAGGTCGTCTTAGTTACAGTTCCCTCATAGTAGAGGTTGGGTAACCTCTACTGGATTTTAATGAAAAACAGAACAGAATCAAGAACCATCAGCCGAAGGTGGGCCTTGTTGCACTGAGGTTTGGTGGCAGAAGTGGAGCTGTGGTCAGAAGGCGTGGACCCAGCTCCGACCTCTGCTTCCTGCAGGGGCTCCGAGTCTCCTCCAGACATGGTGGGGACGATCCCTGCCCTGTAGGTCTCACAGGCTGTCATGAAGGGTAAAGTCCAGCGCGAGGGAATGCGTGAATTGTACGGCGTGTTGTGGGAATGTTAATTATGATAATGAGGAAGATTTTTAAAATGCACTGAGAGGGACTTCCCTGCTGGTCCAGTGAGTAGGACTCCATGCTCCCAATACAGGGGGCCTGGGCTCAATCTCTGGTTGGGGACCTGGATCCCGCAGGCCGCAACTAAGAGTCTGCATGCCACAACTAAGATCCTGCATGCTGCAACTAAAGATCCTGCATGCCGCAACTAAGACCCGGAGCAGCCTAAACAAACAAATAAATAAATAAATATTTAAAAAAATAAAATGCACTGAGATTTGTTCAGTACTTAAACCTGGCAGCAACTGATTATGTTGTTCAGACCCAGTATCTTAGGATTATTATTATTTTTTTGTGTGCTGGATAAAAGCATTGGTGACTAAGTGTCTTTATTACAAGGAACTGTGAGGTGAAAGCCCTGGGTTGGTGGCAGGAGCCTTCCTGGTTCCGTAAGGAGGTTGAGACACAGGCGGCACCTGCGTCTGGGGTCTTCTCGCAGCCTTTCCGTCTGGGCCTTGGCCCTGTTGCCCTCTTCCTTTGGCCAGTCCTGAATTATTGCCTCAGCTCCTTGTCATAGATGAGTATTTCAGTCTAAGGGTCCCCTTCTTCCTCTCCTGTGGTGTGGATGTGAGAACTGACTCGGGGTCCTCAGCCTAATCGTGGTTTACGTGGTCTGGGGCTAGATCCCTGGACCACGAGCAGCAGACCTGGAGAAATGGCTACAAAGTGAGCTTCATATAGGCCAAGATTTCTGAAAATTCACTTTATAGGTGGGAAAAGCTTGAATTATCATAGGTATTTGATATCCATTATTTTGAAATAAGGTTTGTTCATTAGAATTATGTCTGTCTACACAAAGCTATTGAAGCAACCTAAATGTCCATCGACAGATGAATGGATAAAGATGTGGTACATATATACAATGGAGTATTACTCAGCCATAAACAGGACCGAAATTGGGTCATTTGTAGAGACGTGGATGGACCTAGAGACTGTCATACAAAGTGAAGTAAATCAGAAAGAGAAAAACGAATATCGTATATTAACGCATATATGTGGGATCTAGAAAAATGATACAGATGAACCAGTTTGCAGGGCAGAAATTGAGACACAGGTATAGAGAACAAATGTATGGACACCAAGGGGGGAAAGCGGGGGGGTGGAGGGTGGGGGGATGAATTGGGAGATTGGGATTAACATGTGTACGCTAATATGTATGAAATAGATAACTCATGAGGACCTGCAAAAAAATACGTTTATTTAGTGTCAAAAAGACTTAAATAGATGTACTAGTTGCTCATTTTAGCAACTTAGAGAAAATTGAAAAATGTAAAAAAATTCAATAAATCCAGGAGACATTAAGAGAAAATTAAATTTGACTAGATAAAAATTAACCCTCCTATAACGTAAAGAAATTCAGAAGATAAATGTTGGACTAGGAGAAAATATTTTCAACATTTTTGATTGAGTTTTTTATTGAGGTAATTATAGGTTCACATGCAGTTGTAAGAAATAATAGTGAGATACTGTGAACCTTCACCCAGTTTCCCCTAATGGCAGAGCCTTGCGAAGTATGGTACAATGAGGACATTGAGACTGATGTAATCCATCCATCTTTAGGTAGTTCTTTTTTTGCCTATGGCTGCGTAGTAGATCCAGCATCATTTGTTGAAAAGACTGTCTTTCCCCCATTTTTACGCTTTTGTCAAAAATCGGTTGGACTTACTTATTTGTGTGGGTCTGTTTCTGGGGTCTCCATGTGTCTGCCGCTCCCCCATCACCACACTGTCTTCTTTGCTCTGGTGTTTATACAGTAAGGCTTGATGTTGAGCACGGCGACTCCTCCCACTTTATTCTCCTTTGTCAGACTTGTTTTAGCTCTTCTAGACCCTGAGCCGTTCCACATTAATTTTAGAATAAGCTTGTTATGTCTATGAAAACCATGCTGGCATTTGGATAGGAATTGCGTTAACGCTCTGAATCAATTTGCAGAGACTTCTCTTTTTTACTGTGTTGTGGCATCTAATACATAAACATGGTATGTCTCTCCGTTTATGAAACATTTTCTTTTTTAAAAATAAAGAACTAATTCTTAGAGTCTATAAAGAGCACCTACAAAGTAATAACAAACAAGAGGCCAAAACACATAGGAAACTGGGAAAAGGCTATTATTAGGCAGTTCCCAGAAAAAAGACAAATGGTAACCAAGGTTTGAATAGAGGCTTAATCTCACCCATGATGCAGGAAGTGCAGATTAGAAGATCCCTTTGTTTTGTCTGGTAAAAATTAAAAGTTGATGGCGTCATTTGATGAGAGTACAAGGAAGTGGGGCTGTGATACACTGCTGGTGGCAGCAAGCGGGTGAAGCGTTTTTTTTTGTTGTTGTTGTTGTTGTTGTTTTTTTGTGGTATGCGGGCCTCCCTCTGTTGTGGCCTCTCCCGTTGCGGAGCACAGGATCCGGACACGCAGGCTCAGCGGCCATGGCTCACGGGCCCAGCCGCTCCGCGGCATGTGGGATCCTCCCAGACCGGGGCGCGAACCCGGTTCCCCTGCATCGGCAGGCGGACGCGCAACCACTGCGCCACCAGGGAAGCCCCGGGTGAAGCGTTTTAGAAGACACTTAGCAATGTTAATCAAAATTAGTAGCAGATAGAACTTGACTGAGCAGTTCCACTGCTTTGAGCATCTCCTTCAGAAGTCTGTGCACCTGTGCGCGAAGATATTGGTACAAGGATGCTCCATACAGTGTTACGGGAACAACCAAAATGCTAGTCGGTAGGGGAAAGGCTGGACAAATTACCTCATTCATAGTGTAGGATACTGTGCACTAGTTAAAAGACTGAGGCCCACCTGTATGTACTGACATCTCAAATTAGATAAGAATAGAGGTCAAATTATCCCCCTCCCCCTTTTTTGGTTCTGCTTTCCTTTTAAACAGATATAAAACAGCCATCTGGTCACTACTGACTTTCTTGTCACATTGTTGAACAGATACAGCTGCTTCAGATAATTCCATTGTGGCTCAGGGAGGCTAAATTACTGATAAATTAACTTTCTTTTTATGGCTCTTATTTCAAAATCATTTTTATTGCCTTCATTATGTACCAGGAATGGGGAATAAAGGTCTAGGGCTGGGGGGAGGGCTCATGCCTTGGCAGGAACGATGTGTCTCTGGCTTTGCCCAGTGGTCTGGCCCTCCCAGTTCCCTGGCCCCTTGTCATCCTACTTGGGTCAGAAGGGCATTGCTAACCCCTCTGAGAAATGGCTTTTCCTTTGACAAGGTCTTAATAGGGCTGGTATCCTGAAGAACTCTTGTTTTCATGATCCAGTTTGGGAGAAAAGTTTCATAAAAAGTGTTTGACAATAGTTGACTAAGTACGTTGATCTATGCTCCTTTCAAAATTTATTGTGCATTTAATTTAGTAAATCAAAATATTTTTTTCAAAGAAATTTCAGAACAGAATTGCTTCTCTGAGCCGAGCTCATTTTCTGTACGTTGTATTCCAAGTAAAAATACTGTGAATTATTTAAGGCAAATAAGAAGGAGTAAGACAGTAGACACTGGTATATCCACTCCCCAGCATAACAAAGTGTTCTTCTTACTTGTAGACTTTTTTTTTTGGCTGCACCTTGTAGCATGTGGGATCTTAGTTCCCTGACCAGGGATTGAACCCGTGTCCCCTGCAGTGGAAGCACGGAGTCTTAACCACTGGACCACCAGGGAAGTCCTTATTTGTAGATTCTTGAAGACATTCCAGTGAACGGGGGTGGGGGGGGGGCGGCCATTTTAATGCCCCTTGTGCTAATGCCTTCTGATTGAATATTGGTGTCTGGGGCCCAGCTCCTTGCTGCTTCTTGTACTGTCCCCTGTGATGGGAAATCCTCCAGCACAGCTCAGATTCTGCAGCAATGCAACACCGGGGGAGCAGACTCAGGAAATGGCTTCTTGTGATTTCTCTGTAGATGAATTTTAGTATTTAATACAGGGTTTATAGGAGGCTGTTCCCCTGCTCTTGCCAAGGCTATTGCAGTACTGGCACTCTTGGGTGAGCCGGTGAGGCAGTGCAGGAGTCCAAATCTGGTCCCTTTCCCCCTCCTGTTTCACCACCTCCCCATCTGTCCATCCCTCTATCCCTCCATCCCTCCATCCATCCACCCATCCACTCCTTCATCTGTTCATCCATCCATCCATCCATCCATCCATCCTTCTTGGCAGTCCTTCATTGATTCAGTGTTCTTTGAGCATTTCCTGTCGTAGGGCTCTGTCCCGGGCATGGCCAGGCTGTTGAAGTCCTGCTTAGAGCAATAAGGGCAGCTTAGACCACCTTTGACCAGTCCTACCCATCATTCTGCATCTTCTTCTGGCCCTGCAGTGGCTTCAAGGTGGAGCCACCCTGCAAGCTGGTCCTGTACCTGGGGGTGGCTGTGACTGGGGGAGTTGATTTGATTGAGGATCTCGGGTCAGGCTCTGGACACCATTTTAAGCACTTTGTATTTTATCTTCAAAGTCTTGGGGGGCCCTGGAAGGATTTTAAGCAGGGAAATGACATGCTCAGCTGCTTTCTCATTCTACCTCTGGTAGTAGTGTGGAGTGCCTTGGGGTGGGAGGCAGGTGCGTGATCCAAGGCCAGCAGCTGGTCTGTTTGGAGGCCTGTGGGCCTCCCCCCGACAGGGCATCTGGAGCTGGGTTAGAGCCCCCACCAGCCTCAAATCCCACCTCCTCCCTCCCCCTCCTCCAGGAGGGAGACTTGGACACACAGCCTGCAGGGACTACAGACTTAATACACCAGTGGCCTCCAGAGTGGGCTGTGGGGAAGAAAAGCCATTTCGAGAATGGGAAGTAAATATCACCACTCCTATTTATATGCATCTGATTTTTAGAACATTCTATTTTTAGGGCATTTATAACGTTCTTAGTGTGCGAGTTCCACAGAAGATGTACGTACGTTATACGTAAGTGAATGTGGCATCACTGGGGGCACACGCCCCGTGCCTTTTACCAGTGGGGTGGATGCTTCCCGAGGGTGGAGACCATTGCCGGGGGGTGCCGGTCCTTGGGGGGCTGGGGTAGGGGTGTTGGCACTTGTGCCCAGAGTCCCTTCCCATGACTGGTTGCTCTGCTAGGGCCCTGGCAATGTCTGCAGCACTGTCCTCAGAAGGCCTGTGCTGGCAAGGTGTCCACTCAGCCCTCTGGTGGCGGCTGACCCGCCCACATGCCACCAGTGACTGCCCCTGGTGACCCAGGTCACTGCTGGGAAGCCATCCTCAGGCATCCTCTGTTGTGAGCTGGACGCTGGCTGCAGGGTCAGACCTGCATTCCCATCAGGCCCTGGAAGTGGTGGTAGTTCTGCCTGGGGCAGGCCATTCAGATTTTCTGGGGACCTCTCCTGGTTTGTAAAACAAGGCTGGCCTCTTGCGCAGGGCGCTCCAGTGGAAGGGCCTCATGCAGGGCCCGGCACGTGGTGTCCCCACACCCTGTCGCACACACGGGCCGGCACAGACCGCAGACTCCTTCCTGACAGTGTCCAAAGCCAGGACCCCAGGGGGCTACCACTGTTCCCTCATTAAGGCCCAGGGTTCCCCTAACACACTGAGTTCCAGGAAGATCCTGGCTCACCCAGCCTGGCTATCCACAGTCCATTTGGATGGTGCCCCTGAGTTCAGAATGTGACAAGTGGCTTTGATAACAAAGTGAAATGTCAGCATTTGACGAACTACAAACACTAAGGCTCAAACATCCTTTGCTGCCTTTGTTTGCAAGGGTTACTTTGTAGTCTGAAGTCTAAAAACGAAATGAAAGTGAATTTTCATAGTCTTTGCAGTAACCTTGGAATATCTTTACAAAAGAATGCATCTGATCTGCAGGGTTTATTTTTATAATCTCTTGCATGTTCCTTGCATAATGTATCCTTTCAAACTTTTTATTTTGAAATGATCTTAGACTTAGAGAAAAGTTGCCAAAATAGTAATAAGTTTCTTCGTCAAGCTCCTTCTGTGTTGACATCTTGTGAGCACAACACAGTTATCAAAGTAAGGAATTAACATTGGTACAATACGATTACTAATCGTCAACCCTTACGTGAATTTCTCCAGTTTCCCCACTTTTCTGTTCCAGGACCCATGTTGCATTTGTCATGTCTCTTTGGTTTCCTCCAATCTGGACACTGCCCCAGTCATGTTTATATTTATATCTTCATGTTATATTTTTGAAAATGTGTAAATCTGAGTTGGTAGAAATCCTTTGACCATAATTTTGTTTTCTTCTCGAAGCCCCTGTGCCCCCAGCTATGACCTGGCGTTTTCTGCTGGGTCCCAGCGGTGTGTGCCTGGCACGTAATAACGGCTCAGTAAACGGCAGCCATGGTCGGCAGGTAAACGAGGCATGGTCACTGCTGTGCCACATTCCTCACTCCCTCATGGAGAAGCTGGTCATCTGTCTCCTTACCTGGCCCCTGTGGGCAAATGCTTTCAGTTTCCTCCAGTTCAGGTCTCCACGTGCAAGTGTGAAATGGGCAAGTGCCCCAGACTGTGTGCCAGGAGTGTCTGTTTCCAGTCAGGACGGCAGAGGCCATGGCGGGGCCAGCCCGCTTCTCTGTTACAGACATCCGTGCTCAGGCCAATGCAGGCCAAGCCCGAAAAAGCCCAGATCTCACTGTTCAGGTTTGTGCTCAGTAAACCACACTTCCTCTGGGTAGCAGACTGCTCATAGGGTGGCCTTTCCCAGGACTTTGGTGTGCTCTAGAAACCTCCCCAGGGCTGTGGAAGGATGTATACAAAGGTGGCTCTGTGTTTACAGACCGGGCGTGATATTGGGCACAAATCTGTTGTGGTGGTAGGTGGATGGCAGAGTGGAGGGAGGGCCGTTTTATTCTAGAGTTTTCTGTAAAAGTGAGTTACCTGGACTCTGGAGGTGTGCCCAGCTTTTTGTGTATTCAGTTCAAGAGTCCCAGTGTGTGTGCGTGTGTGCATGTGCACGTGTGTGTGTACATGTGCGTGCGGGTACACGTGCGCGCACATGTGTATAAGTGTGTACATGTGTGCGCGTACGTGTGTGCGTGTGCACGTGCGCATGTGTGCACACATGTGTTCGTGCACGCTGTGCATGTACGCGTGTACGATCGCGTATGGGTACATGTATACGTGTGTGTGCGTGTATGCATGTGTGTGCGTGTGTGTATGTGTGTGCGCCTGTGTGTCTGTGTGTGCCTGTGCTTACAAGACAGACACATCGTCACACACACGCAGAGAGTCAGAGATCAAGAGGCCCGGGTTTGCCCAGGACCTAGGGCTTCTCTGGAACACGGAACTTGCAGTGTTGACCCTGGGACAGTCCCAGCAAACTGCAAAGGACCTACTTGGGGCAGAAAGTGATAGGGATGGTGAGACCTGAGAGATCTCCCGTGTGAAGTTTCTAGTCATCGTCTTCTGCCATTGGCTCATGTCCCTTTTAAAAGAAATTCTTATTTAAAAAACTTTTTTAAAAATTAAGATTATCAGCACTTAATTAGTCTTGTTTTATCAACTTCCTCCCTGTGTTTTGCTGGAGAATTTTGAAGCAGTCCCCTGATACCCTTTCATTCCATTACATCTGATTTTTCTAAAGTAAAATTTTATTTTGGAGTAATTTTAGATTTACAGAAGTGTTGCCAGGAGCACAGAGTTCCCAGATACTTCCCACCCATGTATGTCATTGTCACCCTCTTGCATTTCCATGGCACGTCTGTAAAAATTAGAAACTGACATTACTGCATGACTGCTGATCAAACTCTAGGTTTTGTTTGGATCTCACCTGTCTTCCATTCACGTCCTCTCTCCGTTCTAGGACCCAGTCCAGGGCACCCCATTACCTTTCCTTGTCTGGGACAGTTTCTCCGTCTTTCTTAGTTAACAGAGGGAAAAAGCAGCATTTTTCATGACCCTGAAGTCTTGAGGCATTCTGGCCGGGTACCCTGCAGAATGCCCCCACGTCTGGGTTTGTCCCACGTGTCTTGTGATTATGGGGTTATGGGCTTTTAGAAGGAGCACCACTGACATGAAGTGCCCTTTTGTGTCTCATCGTATCGGGGGGGTGTGTGACATCCACGTGACATGAGCCTTGGTCACCTGGCTGGTGTTGTCTTGGCCGGTCTCTCGGCTGCGGGGTTGCTGTTTCTCCATTTCCCTACTCTGTTTTTGGAAGTGAATCCCTAAGTACAGCCCACCTTGAAGGGGTTCAGGGAAGAGTGAGCTCCACCTCCTGGGGGCGGAAATATCTACATGTATTACTTGTAGGGTTGCAGGACACCCAGATGACTTTGATTTTTAGATAAAAAGTGAATAATTTTTTGGTGTTAGTATGTCCCTCGTGATATCTGAACTTCAGATTTAACTGGGCGTCCTGTATTTTGTTAAATCTGGCAACCCTAATTATTTGGAATTCTTCTATAAGAAAAATTGGTCTCTTCCTCCCTACATTTGATTTTTAGTTTCATTGCACCATCTTCCTATTATAGTTTTCTTCCCACTTTCTGTCATTCTTTAGCAGAGTTTGATGTATTTTAGTGATTACACTGTCTTCTTAATTTTCTTTTAAAACAACATGGAAAATAGTTTTGTTTTGTTTGCCTCACAAGATGAATTAGCGTGAGTGTGTGTGTGTGTTTAATCAAGGGATTTTTCTCGTTACATGAGCCAAAAAGCACATTAGTTTCCAGCCCCTATAAATGAAACCCAGAATTGAAGGAAACAAGATTTGTGCTGCGTTTGCAAGTGTGGATCGTGGGCGGGGCAGGGGAGCGGGACGTCCATGCTCCTTAAGCAGCGGCGAGCGTGTGGATTCCACTGGACTTGACCGTGCGTGGCAGGTGTGGTTGCCTCAGCTCCCTGACCTCGGGCAGGTGTGGGAGAGTGCTCACTGAGGGGATGTGCAAGTGCGGAGGGCTGGGTGGGCGGGGACTTCCTGTTTCCTGGCAGTCTCCTCGCCCCTCAGCTGGTGCCGCGTTGCACTGAAGCTGCAGTTCTGCAGCGCCGTGGCCTTGGTGTTCTGTTCCCCGCAGCTGGTACCCATCAGATCAGGGCTGTCTTCTCCTCAGTAACAGGTGTTCCAGGACGCAGCGGGGACTGCCCGTTCAAAGGCGCCCCAGCTCCCCCTGGACAGGAGGCCGCTGTGGTCCCACGGGCCCAGGGGTGCCTCCCCGGAGCTGAAGTCGCCGAGGGGCAGGCAGAGGGGGTTCAGGGCTCGGTGAACGGGGCCTGGCTCCTCCCTGCCGACAGTTGCCTTCCTAGTTCATTGGAAAGGATGCACTGGACTGGTTGAATGTCCCTTGGAGGTGAGAGCTGCCTGGCACATAGGAGGAGCTTTAGTAAATGTTGTCCGTGGAATGAGGGCATCATTCTTTGCCCGGCCACGTTTTCGGGTTATCCTCAGTAATTGTGACAAGAATCTACCTGCCCTACCTAAACCGACTCCCTTTTCTGCGTTAACAGTGCCGGTCACTTGTCTTTGCTTAACATCAGTTTTCTTGAACTATGGGGGCTGACTCCTGCCAGGTCTGCACAGAAAGCCTCCAGCAGTCCCGGGGCTCTGGTGCCCTTCGATCTGAGCGCCCTCCCCTTTTCCCTGCGAGGATGCGGCTGCCTGTACCTCTGCTTCTGGAGGGTCCCTTTGCTGTCCCGTCTCTGGCACTGACCCAGTCCGTCCTTGATCCGCCCTCATCATGCTGGGATTGCTTGCATGGCCCGAATGAGAAACGCTTACGGGTGCAAAGATGCACAGGGCAACTTATTAAAATACCTGCACATGCGTACAGGTAATAAATTTAGTCTGAGGCTGCCAATGCTTTTTTCATAAAGAAACAAGGAGCAACGTTTTTCATATAGCTTCCCGAAGGTGTTATACGTGTCTGTGTTTGGCTCTTGTAATCCTGTTGAACAGAACAACATGTGTTTGTCGATGTGTTTATGTTTTTTCAGATACCAGCTGTCTGTAGTACAAGTTTTTATTATCTATTTTTAAATTACGTTTTGAAACTTAAAAACACATTTTGGGATATTGCTGTGGAAAGGAGTGCTCCATGCTACCTGACTGTACGATTTGTTTTGGCAAGCTGTTTTGAGTTCTGAATTTTCTTGGATTTCTGTTTATAGGATGCCAGTGTGTTAAATACACAAATCGTAAAACAGTGAGGTCAATTCCTAACCAGCTCTGAGAAAGGCAGGCAGCTATGTTTTCGGTGAGGACTCTGGAGTGAAAGCGTAAGCCCTGAAGAGTGACAGCCACATTCTGCATTATTTGGAGGTGAGGATGCCGGGGGCTGGGCCCTGGAACAGCAGCCCCTTTGTCGGGTCAAGTCAGCTTGACCCACAGCTGTCGCAGGGACCCATCCTGAGTGTGGCCCGGCAGGGAGCTCGTGGTGTGAACGTGGTCACTGTCACAGAAACGAGCCCTCCCATGATTGTTATGAGGTGTGACTCTGGGTTGGTGTCCTTCTGGGTCTGGAGCCATGGTGGCATTGATGAGTGAAGTCAGCGACACAGTTCTCATTTTTACACAGACCACGATCTCTTCTGAACTGCTCACTGCCCTTTTATGAGGAGACTTAAATAGCTTTACTTGCCCTTTTCCAGATTTTTCTGCTTCTTTTTATAGCTGGAATATGAGGTCACCAGAAGGTTTTCTTTTCAGCTTTAATGTTACTGAATTGAACATTTTTGCAGCTGAATTGCAAAATTCAGTAACATTTTTGTTACTGAATTGAACATTTTTGTGGCGCCGTGTTTTCAGATATTTGTTTCCCTTGGTTCTGGCTAACGAGCATCTCGGACATGGGGAGAGTCTGCCTAGAAGAGGGTTCTCTGTGGGGCGCAGCCCCCCGGTGTCTGGGCTCCATCCTCTTTAGCGGTTAGGGAAGGGGACACCATGGACCACTTGTTTGCAGACTGCCTTAGCGGGGACCCCTTTGTATACATATGATTGCATCCTCAAGACTGTGGGGACCGGGCGAGAGCGAGCCCGTGGGGGCTTTAGCGCTGCACCTGCAGGAGGCAGTGGGGAGCGCTGTGCCTGAGGCCACCTCCCAGGAGCCTCCCAGGCCACCCGGCAAGGCAGCCGCCCCTCTGGACTCGGGCGTCCGTGGGCAGGGACGCCGACTCCTCGGGGTCTGTCCTTGGCGCTGCCACCCGCCGCGGGCCAGCGGCTCCCTCTCACCTTTGGGCGAGACGGTCTGCTCAGAAGCACGTCAGCCCCGGTGTTTCCTTGGCCGTGTTCCTTTTCCAGGTCACATTCAACCTCTGTTGTCGGCCGGGCCCTTGGGACCTGCCCATCTCCCTCGGCCTCCTGCTTCTCACGGATAACCAGGGCCTCTTCGTTAGCATCTCGGGTGTCATTGTAACGGCACTAGTGGTGGTGACGGGGCCCTCGCTGTGTTCTCACCCTCACCCTCGCCCGGGTGACCCGTCCTTCCCGTGTCCTTGCTGAACGTGCGGGCTGCTCACCGCAGGCTGGAGTGATTGCAATTGCCCCCCGAGGGTCTGCACGAAGGGTTTCTGTGCCACGCCTCGCATCCCGGGCTTGCTTGATCTTTCTCAACTCTTTGATCACAGCCATCCCGCCACATGTCTGCTGGCTCCCCTGCCCTTGGGGAAGTTGGGACCTCGGCCCGTCCCCGCCTGGGTCACCGGGCCCATCTCCCACGGCCTCCCTGTCGGGGCCGACGGCGTCAGCGGAAGCTCACTGGTTTCCTCACCCCCAGGATGGGGCTCGAGCCCCTTCCCCCCGCATGGCCGTGTGTCCGCTCTCGTTGCCCTGAGATGTACGTTATTTCCATCTGACTTCTCTAGAGCTCGTGCCCTGTTCTGCATTAAATTACAAACTCTCTTTCACAAGAGAACCAGAGCGCCCATCACCGATCACAGAACGGGCAGTCGACAAGCACTCACTGTCTGTTAGATCTGAAGACGGTCACTGCTCTGTGTCCCTGCACGAGGATGCAGGGTTCCTGGGCCCCCGCCTCGTTCTCCATCCGTCCACGGGAGCTTCACGCCGAGCAGAACAAAGAAGCCGGTGGGGTGAAACTCGCTCAGGTTTCTGTGCGTCGGGACTTCATCTCAGTGATGTCCGTTCACAGGCCGCTGTGGGTCTGGTGCCCTGGGGGGGCATCCACGTGCTCCTGCCGCTCAGCACGCGGCCTGGCTCCGCGAGTCTCGGCTGCCCGCAGTGACAGCCTCACGGAAGTGGGGACGAGAGTTGCTTTGTCCCTCTCTGGTCAGCCTTCTTCGAAACGTCTCCAAGATGTAGATGCGTTTGAACCCGCGGAGCGTGGGGGGCCTGTGTCGTTGGCGGGAGGGAGGGGCCGCCCTGCACGGCTGTCCTCAGGCCAGGGGGTGAGGGTTAGGGGGGTTCCTCTCTCCTCCTGCAGTATTTATGTCATTCTGAGACTTTGGTCTGATTACAGTGTAAATTTTGTTCTCTTACTTTCGTGGCTTATTTAATTGAGAACATCTGATGAAAAAAACGTTTAAAACATAGCAGTTGTAAAGGATCTGGGGTCCCACAGAGGTTTTAATTGATCCTTATGATGAATGAAAGAGTATCCTGTAAATGGCCTCCCTTCCATTATTTCCCAAGGCCTTCTTCATCCCATCTCGATCAGTGCGGAGCGGCGTCGTGTTTTTGGCCAGTTGCACCGTGGGTTATACTGCTTTCAAATCCTTGACTTCATAACCGAGAGGCTGCACCAGCGTAAGCTGGACCCCTCACTCCAGTGCCGTTCGTTGCACCAGGCATTAAAAACGGCATCAGTGTGGTCATCTGTTCTATTTTTTATAGACTCTGTCATCACTTTAATTGGTTGTTGTTAGAACAGATGTTTTAAAAGGAAGATTTTGGCATCACTGTATTTGCTTATTTAATTTCTGATGATTTGCAGGACATTTATTTCTACATTAAAAAAAAAAAAAGAGCTGTGGGCCATGGGAGCAGAGCAACCCGTTGGCCCTTTCCAGACCTGGTCCTGGAGAATAATGAGGTTGCTGGGGAGGAGGTTTGTGGGGAGAAAATGTAAACTTGAAGAGCTCGGCCAGCAGGCAGAAACCTCTCCATTTACAGTCAGTAGGACATTCCAGAGCTATCCCAATGCTAAACCACCTTGCAGGATGGCTTTTAAGAATGCAGAAGCCAAGTTACCACTGTTTTAACATCAGCAAAATTAAAAAGAAAATTGTCATCGTGTTTAGAGAGACCTTTTTAGCCAGTTAAGGCTTTTGCAACTTTGATCCCTTTGTAAAGTACCAAGCTGACTTCAGACTTGGACGTGAGTTTGGTTTACATGCCACAGCTAAATAATCCAGTGATTATTTTTGGTTCTTTGAATTTGGGTGCTCATAGAAAAGCTTATCAATACTAACTTGCGAAAAAAAGATTTGCTTCCATGTTTGTGCCAAAATATACTTTCTAAATTGGTATTTCTTAGCAATGTTTGTAAAATAATATTGTAACTCTGTATTTTAAAGAATTTTACATTCAGAAAAAGCCTCTAAGGATAAAAGAATTCTTTTAAAGGTTCTTTATTCTTTTATATTATTTGAATCGTCGTCCCTGCCTTTAAAAATTTTGGGGTAGCTGGGGGAACTTGTTGGTTAAACCTAGTAACTCAGCATCGCGTCATCAGTGGAAGTGGTCATGGTGAGTCCTGTGGTCCGGCAGTTTCCTTCTGGCTAATCGATACGTTGGCTGATTTGGGGCTGTGTGGTTATGATTGTACAGAAAATGTCTGTTATGGGAAGACAGGCAGATGCTGCTCAACCCATCATCAGGCTTCCTCGATGTAGACGGACGTCTCCTGCTTCCGAGCCAAGGGGTGAGCATCTGCTGTCATCCAGCTGGGTCCTGTCTTACTCACTCAGTAACTGCTTGTCTGATGAATGAATTGCCACAGAGTGTACAAGTGACCAGATGTCATTTGTCCCTAGGGAGTAGCTTGTTGGTGGAGTGCCACCTGGTCTCCATGGTGTTGTCATTATCTGTGCGTGTTAATTGATAACCACGCTGATTAATCTGCCCAGTATATTAAAGTCTTAAATTGAAATTCTGAGGTTTTCTTGGATGTTAGTGTGACTTTTGTTTTTATGTGATGTTTTAAACCATTTGAGATCAACTGATCAACTTTTTTTTTTTTTTTTTTTGAACTCACCTAAGCACATTATGGTTAATAAAACGTCAAACCTTTTCTGGTGTGAAAAATGCTACAAATCAAAGCGAACATGGTATAACATGTCTATGAGTCTTATTTTATTTTGGGGTTGTTATTCATTTATTGGGGAAGGAAGTGGGAGGGACTTAACTCTTTGCATGTTCCTACTTGTATGTAATAAAAAGGGAAAGGTCTAGAGTGATGAAAATTATTCTTGTCAAGTTTATGATTCTTGCCCTTTACAGAATAATGTCCGTGCCAGTTGATGAGGAAGGTGGGAGTGCAGTTTCTTTGAAATACCATCACTCATCGTCTTCAGAAGAACTTCAACTCTTTAAAACCTGGGTCACATCTAAATTGACACTAAAAGCCTCACTTCTGCAGGGTAGGAGAAGTGGCATTTCTAGCTTATGCCTGGGGAAGCAAGCACAGGAGTCTTTGATGGCTGAGTGGGCTTGAGTATTTTTCAGCCAAGTGTCCTGCTAACCTGTTCTGGCAACATTTTTCTGATCCTTTTTCTCCAAAAAAACAAAGTATCCAAAACGAAATAAAACCCTACATGGAGATAGTTTTCTGTTTAGAATTCACAGTTAAAACATTTTGTTATATTCTATTCTGATACCAACCATTTCAGAATCACTTTTTCAAAAATATTGGTAATAAAAGGGGGGAAGATGCCTCTTTTCTTAAGTTACCAAATTAAATTTCTCAAGTTTACATTTTCCCCTGTATTTACATTGCTCAATTTATTTTTCCACCTAGATTTATATCAGAGGTACTTCTCTCCTACTTTCTATTTTTTTTTCCAATTTACTGATTTGATGATATAAATATACATGGAAAGTGTTGCAATTGAACTATTCTAAGCAATAATAATTTTGACTTGGAAACCTGAGTTGTCTTGATTTCCAGTGTTTGTTTACATTGCAGTGTTTAAAGTAACTGACAACCCTGAGAACCTTACCAAAAGTTTGTGACAAAAAAAAGAGAGAAAAAAAAAAAGGAAGGGGTAGGGTGGGGAATGGAAAAAATGCTGTTTAAATTACAAACTGCTTGTAGCAGTTACATAGGGAGGGCAGTTAACCCATGTCACTTAAAATATGGTCATAACATTGAGAGTTCAAAATAATTTTGATTGTAGAAGAACTAGGAGCAGAAATCAAAAAGTCCAGATGAGGGCTTCCCTGGTGGCGCAGTGGTTGAGAGTCTGCCTGCCGATGCAGGGGACGCGGGTTCGTGCCCCGGTCCGGGAGGATCCCACATGCCGCGGAGCGGCTGGGCCCGTGAGCCATGGCCGCTGAGCCTGCGCGTCCGGAGCCTGTGCTCCGCAACGGGAGAGGCCACAACAGTGACATTTCGAGTGTTTCTTTGTAGAAGGTCATCCGTGCTGTGGGCTGGCCTGCAGTTTGGGGCCACACGTGTGATCTTATGACACCAGGTTGATTCAGAGTGCTGTCTGTTGATAAGCTCAGGTGCTGTCTCCTCTGGGAGGGTTGGTGCCCCTCTGCTGCTGTCCCATTGAGAGTGTTCACCAAGCACTGCGGGGAGCTAGCTGGCCTCCCACCTGTCACCGGAGGAGCCCTGGACCACAGTGACAGAAACGCGTCCCCGCCCCTGTTCCCTGGGGAACTCCCTGCAGAGCCGCCGCCTGTGCAGAGACCTCCCTGCAGCCACGCAGGTGAGGATCCCCCGCCCCTGAGAAGTGAAGCCTTCCTGGGTCATGTGGGTCGTGCTTTAAGTCAGACCATCTCGTGTTAGTTAGCTAGCACTGCGTAGCCAGCTACCCCAAACTGAGCGGCTCAACACAATAGTAAACGTTTTTCACACAGTTTCTGTGGGTCAGGAATTTGGACCGTGTAGCTGGGTGGTTCTACCAAGGAGGGATCTCCTGTTAAGTTACAGTCACCATGTTGGCAGGGCCTGTTTCCTGCGTGGCCCTCGGGGCTGGCGAGCTGGTGCTGGCTGTTGGCAGGAGGCCTCAGTTTCTTGCCACAGGGACTTTGCCACAGGGCTGCTCCGGTGTCCTCCCAACACGACAGCTCGTTTTCCCTAGAGCCCTCCCTCTGAATCACATGCTGTCATCTGTGCAGTGTCCTGTGGGTACACTGGCCAGCCCTGTGCAGTGTGGCTGCACAGGGTCACAAGGTCCTGAAGAATCTTGAAGACTGGCCGCCACACCATCCCAAATGTACCTTCCAGTCAGTAAAATCCATTCTGTCTCCCCATCATGAACTTAAAGATGAACAGAATGCTTACTGAGTGCAGGTCCCGTATAATGAATCATAACCTGGAAGCTTGCAGGGTGGCTGCCCAGACATAATAGAGGAAAGCTTCATCCTTGCTGAGTGCGTGGCAGAAGCATTTTATTCAAACGTTGTTCTTTTAAAATCAGTGATAATAGTTAATCTTGTCTTTACAAAGAAGAAAATAAAATCCCCTTTTAATTCTACCCTCTACAGCACCAAAATATACTTTTAGTCTGTTTTCTGTGTAGTGCTTTCCCACACGCCCTCTATTTTAATCCCAAATTTGCAAAATGGGATCACTCTGTACTGTTTCGTCACCTAATTTTTCCACTGATGATATCGTGGGCATTTTTGCACATCTTCAAATAATCTTTTCAACCTGTTTTAATGGGTGCTTACTATCCTGCCACGAGATGAATCCTAGTCTCTTTAACTAACTCACACTTGTTGGACATTTAAGTTATGTACTAGCCTCTCCTCTTAAGGGCGGTGCTGCGGTGAGGTGCGTTGTGTCCTAAGTCTTGCCCTGCACCCCGGGTTGATTCTTGGCATAGTTCCCAGACCTGCAACCACTGGACACACACTCAGGGTGTGATGCTTCTATCAAGAGCCTCCTCCATCATGTCTTTAGCAGGCGCCCCCTCCTGAGCATTGGGCTCTTCACATCAATGTGAATTTTTGCCAATTTGATAGCTTAAAAAGTGGAGAAAGACAGAAATTTTGTTTATTTGGAGTATGCCTCACTTAAAAAAATGTCAGTTAATTCCTAATTGCCCAAAGAAGTTGTGCTGAGGCAGCAGAGGGAGGGGAGGAGCCTGGCCGCGTGGAAGGAACGGCCACGCCGTTCAAGCAGAAACCCACGCAGCCTCCCCTGCGAGAAGCCAAGTCCTCCACCAACGATGGAGCCAAGACATTGGAAAACTGACTGTTACGTTTCATCCCTCATTTCTCTCTGCCCACCCCAACCTGCAGGTTCTGTCCAGCTGAAGAGCAGAGAGCACAGCACGGGGGTGCCCATCCCCAGGGTGATGGGTGTAGCTTCAGAGCATGGGGGGCAGCGACGTCCTGTACCCCTTTGCTGGCTCCTCGGAGGGCATTTTGGTCACACCTGCTCTCGGCTTCTGTGCTGTGTGACTTAGGGGTCAGGATGGACAGACCTTTGGATCCCAACCTGGTGCCCAGTGCTCGTGTGTCCTGGACAGAGACCTACTGGTCCTTTGAAGAATTCTGGCCCAGGTCCCAAAAGAGCAGGACTCGGAAGGCGCCAGGAACTGCCATTTATTCAACTCCAGCTCCTGTTTCCCAGCATATTTCTTTTGTTCTTATTCCTACTAACTGGCCCTCCCCTCTCCAAAAAAGGAACAGGAACAGGCATTTCGTATACATTCTTTTATTCAAGCGACCAAGTAGTTAATCCCAGTCGTAAATAACGTGCAACTTAAAAATTTCTCTTGCGTGTGAACTTTATGGGGGAGTAAATCTTTTCTTCTTCGGGGCTTTTGTTTTCTCTGCCTGGATTCAAGAACTTTACATCCCTTTACAGCCTGTGTGTGTTTAAATGTTTGCAGCTTCAGTGTACTGTTTCTGTCACCCTAAAGAAAACACACACAGCTCTTTCCATTGAGGAGGTGTGAAGGGGCTGCATTTTTTGTGACCCGGAGCCCTGACTTTTGAACCTGATGCTGAAGAACCCGTGTTGTCTCTGCAGCACTGATGACTCAGGGAACATTTCAGTGAAGAGTCATTCCTGGTTTATTTTACTGTTTTGTTTTGTTTTTCTCTGGGGAGCTGTTTTCTATCATCCAGGATACTGGACACAGGGGGTTGGGGCAGGAGGCTGAGACTGGCTCAGTGGCCCCCAGTGTCCACCCTGTGCGCCATGTGTTCAGCCAGCACCGCTTAATGAAGACGTCTTACTTCCCCAAACGTCAGAACCTTCCTCAGAAACACATCCCCACAGCTCAAAAAAGACCTGCTTCAGCTTTACTGCGGAGAGGGCAGAGAACTGGGGGGCTGAGTCTGGTGAGAACTAGACCCCAAACGCCCTAATTTCCTCCCTTTCCTTGACTTTGCTAAACTCTTATCCAAATACATCCACAAACAAAGGCACAATTCAGGAGCATCTGCTCTACCAAAGTCTTAAGCAGTGATTTGAGAAATAGAGTTGCTTCTTTTTAAAAATTAAGCCTCTACTCTCCGTGCTGGACACACAAGTGTGATCTTCCTAAAACATGGGTGGTGAGAGGGCAGAGAGGAGCTTGCTACTACAACACTGCATCCTTGATGCTCTGGTCTCTTGGGTAGTAAGTGCTAAATACAGGTTTTCCCGATGATAGGAAAGGCTTATGCGTGGAAATATAAAAGAAAGGCATAGAAAAGAATGTGAAACCAAGAGGCAAGTCAAGACCCAAATGTCCGTGGCGCCAGGATAGGGCAGCAAAGGGGGCAGTAGAGAGAGATTGCTTGTGCACGGAAGGAATCTGGTGCTGACGGCCTCGGGTCGGAGGGGGTCTTGGGAGGGCCAGGAGCCCCACCTCGGCCAGCATCTGCAGGTGCCCCAAGCCCAGTCACCTGATGGGAGGAACTAGAGCTGATTGTAAGAGGTTCCCAGGTGCGGGGTGGACTGGTAACACCCCCACTGGTAGTTCAGCTTTACTGCCTGGAAATTGTTCTTCCTTTGGAACTGAGCCTTCCTAGTTTAACCTGCTGCCTGCCTCTCACCACCTCTCGCTGGAGATGTGGTGTCTCTGCAGTTCTGATAACTTGCTGGCTGTTTTCTGCACAATCATGGTAATACAATTCAAGGAATTCGAATTTTGAAACTTGATTACAGGTGAAGCCGTATTGTAACTGTGATCTGTTGTGAAAGAAGAGATCTGAAACGTGTGTGAAACTTTCAGGATTTAAAATGAATATCGTCTAAATGCTTGATGTTGAGATGAACCATTTACCATCCAGGAAGACAACATTTTACCTTTTTGGTGTCATGCTCATTTTCTGTCTCGACCTCCTTCTGTCCTGCCCCTTGTCACCTCCCCAGCCTCCCCACTTGCGTCATCCCGTCCCTCCCCTGCTCACCCCGGGTCCCCATAGAGAATTGATTTCATTTCTTTTCAGTGTACTTTGGACTTAGAATCAGTAAACTCTTCCAGACACAGGTCTTCTTGCTGTCGTGTCCCTTGACTTCCTAGGAGAGCTCTTTTCTCCATGTTTGGCTTTACCATCTGTAGGATGGCTCATGAGGAATGGAAGGAAATGCTGGCGAGACCCCAGGCTTTAAGTCATTTGAACATTAAAGAAATGTCAAATTTGCCGTCATTGTTAAGCTCATAATGAGCCACGTCCTCCTGAAGTCAATCCAAGAGTGAGCCTGGTTTTCCTTAGGCCACACTTTTGAGTTTTGAAAGCTTTCCTGATTTACATTTTCTTTGATTGCAACTGAAAAGGCCTGTTGGTCTGACAACAGTTGCTATGGCGATGATACTTGTGGTTAGTGCTGCTGGGCAGGTGCCTCTTTGTTCACGGTGTAGAACGAGGTCCTGTTACACAGTGCCTGACAGTGACTCATCCTCGCCTTGCTCTCTGCTCTCTGATGATACTCTGGGAGCCGTGTGACACACATCCCATCTGTGGAAGTGATTGTCATTGGCCTCTGCGGTCTGTAATTTTCTAGGGAGTCTGGAACTTGAGTTCCGTTTTTTGAAGAACAGATATTAAAGATGAGATTTTAAAATAATCACCCTCTGATTTATATGTGACACTGACCTGTCTGATGGACAGGAGGGAAGATGGATAAACCGCTGCTGGGAACCGACCTAATCAACCTGGCCATGGCAACGCTCATATTCTTTTTGGTGGGTAATAATCACTACCAGAATGGTTGAGGTGGGTGAGGGTTAGTTATTTCCCCCATAACCTCTCTGCAAGATGAGATGGAAACGGTCATCAAACCAAATTCTCCACAGGATTGATTAGAGACATGTATTAACAAGCAGGTATGAAACAGCTTCTCCCCTTGTCCTGTCAGCTTGCTGAAGCCCCCATGCTCAAGTAGGCGCTGCATCTTCTAGACTTAGAGGAAGGAACTGTTACCTGTAGGGTCTGCACTGGGTCCCTGGGTCTGCATTAGGATCCTGGTGCAGTACCAGAGTATGTAGCATTGCTCACAGGTGAAGGAACTTGGGGCACCTTTCCCAGGCATGGAGAACTACACACCTAGGCGGATTCTTACACTCTGTTTATGCAGGGTCGGGGAGTTTGCCTCAGATATTGTAGCCACTCCACATTTCATTAACATCATTTATGTCACTGATGAGAACCTGTTATGCAGATTAACAAATCACTAATTTGCTACTGAGCGCCCACTTTTTTTTATTTTTAATTTTTTAAATTTATATTTTATTTCTGGCTGTGTTGGGTCTTCGTTGCTGTGCGCGGGCTTCTCATTGCGGTGGCTTCTCTTGTTGTGGAGCACGGGCTCTAGGCGGGCAGGCTTCAGTAGTTGTGGCTCATGGGCTCAGTAGTTGTGGCTCGCAGGCTCTAGAGCTCAGGCTCGGTAGTTGTGATGCACAGGCTTCGTTGCTCCGCGGCATGTGGGATCTTCCCAAACCAGGGCTTGAACCCGTGTCCCCTGCATTGGCAGGTGGATTCTTAACCACTGCGCCACCAGGGAAGTCCCCTGAGCACCTACTTCTGACATTCATTTGTTGGAGCACGGCCCGTTGCCAAGGGGTGGATAACGAAACCCCCAGCACCGCTGTCTCTGGAACTGGGTCCTGATTAGAACACAGGCCGCCCCTCCTGCTGTGTCGGTTCCTGACAGGCCATGTGGCCAAGGCCTCAGGCTTGGGGAGACAGCAGAGCAACCACGCCGCTACTTTCTGCAGCAGAGACAGTGGCCTTTCACAAGGCAACCTGGAGCAAGTGGGAGCCCGTCCTGCAGGGGCTCAAAGTATAGAGTGAATCCCGTTCAGAGTGGATGATGGGTTAAACTTTGGCAACATCATCTTTTTTTTTTTTGGCTGCGTGGTACAAAAGCGTGGAGTCCTAACCGCTGGACGGCCAGGGAATTCCTGGCAACCTCATCTTAAAATGGTTCCCTGAATTAGTGAGTTGATCACAAGGACAGTTTTCTACACTATAAAAGTCTCCCAGTTGGTTCCTTATCCCTAAAACCACCATGGATAGGCTTCTGTTTTGAATGTGTATCAATAATTTATTGGGCTCATATAGTTTTTAACCATTGCTTCCGTGAAGTTGACAAATAGCCAGCTGCAAGAAGTAAGCATTTTCTACTCTATCCCAGTGATTTTTTTTTTTTTTCGGTCTGGCAAGTGTTTGGTGGTTAAGTGATCCTGAGTCCCGAGCCACATACCATCCCACAGGAGCCTCCTGAGGGGGATGGGAGTTCATTATCTCTGGGTCAGATACCAGCTGGACATACTGAGCTGTGTGTCAGTTTGGGGCATCTTATCAGCAATCAGATTCATTTACAGCCCGGTTTGCTTGCAAGGCGTGGAATTCTTTTAAGCAGTACAATGCAACAGTCAGGTGAGGCCTTTCACAGATGCTTTTATGACTAGAGGTCATCTACTTGAGCCCCATTAATTTGCCTGGATTGCACATATTGTTCAAGGTTTACCTCACTGGAAATTTTATGGACTCCATCAGAGGGTGTCTGTTTTTGGAGGAAGGTGTTTTACTGGAAGGTTTTCAATATGGAAACAAAACATCACTACCTAGAGAGGAATAAGAATAGGAATTAGAGGGGCTTCTTGTCAGAAACCATGCACGCAAGAAGAGAGTAGAGAAAAATATTTCAAGTGGTGAAAGAGAATCCCACCAATCTAGAATTCTACATTCAGTGAAGTTACCCTTCAAAAGTAAAAGGCAAAATAAGAACTTTCTCAGACAAACAAAAAGTGAGACCATTCATCACCAGCAGACCTGTGTTGCAGGAAACGTTGAAAGCAGAAGGAAAATGATACAGGTCAGAAACTTGGATCTCCATAAAGAAGAGTATCAGAGAAGGAATACAGTAAGGCGAGATAAATGTTTAAATTTTTTTATTCTTTTTTTTTTTTTTTTTTTTTTTGCTGTACACGGGCCTCTCACTGTTGTGGCCTCTCCCG
>NC_041227.1:45611834-45612736 GCF_002837175.3 Physeter macrocephalus | reverse complement strand
GCTGTACACGGGCCTCTCACTGCTGCGGCCTCTCCTGTTGCAGAGGACAGTCTCCGGATGCGCAGGCTCAGCGGCCACGGCTCACGGGCCCAGCCGCTCCACGGCATGTGGGATCCTCCCGGACCGGGGCACGAACCCGCGTCCCCTGCATCGGCAGGCGGACTCTCAACCACTGCGCCACCAGGGAAGCCCTACAGTTTTTTATTCTTAATTGATTAAAAAGTTAGCAGTTAGCTGTGTGTTTAAATCTGTAATAGTAATGATGCCCTGGGTGATGCTAGCATGTGGGTGGGTGAGCTGCAGGGCAGCCGTGTCACCAGGGATGGGAAGGAAGAATTGGGATGCCCTTACCTGGGACCTGCACTCCAGGCGTTAACACTGCAGTGTTATTTGAAGGTGGACTTAGATTAGCTACAAAATGCATATTGTAAGCTCTAGGGTGGGTCACAAAAAGTTTTCAAAAGAAGTGTAGGGCTTCCCTGGTGGCGCAGTGGTTGAGGGTCCGCCTGCCGATGCAGGGGACAGGGGTTCGAGCCCCGGTCCGGGAGGATCCCGCATGCCGCGGAGCGGCTGGGCCCGTGAGCCGTGGCCGCTGAGCCTGCGCATCCGGAGCCTGCGCTCCGCAACGGGAGAGGCCACAACAGTGAGAGGCCCGCGTACTGCAAAAAAAAAAAAAAAAAAAAAAAAAAAAAGAAGTGTAGTTGGTCCGCTGAGAGATTGAGCACACGTTCGTGGAGACGTGTTTATCTCCTCCTATGTTAGATAAGATGTTTCAGTTGCCCATTTCAATGCTTGATCAGACTCCTCCTCTGAGGGTGGTGTGTGATATGTGTGTCTGTTTGATGGGATGTGTCTTTGCCCATTGTTGGACACTACGTGCTGTAGCGTGACCGTCTTTGGGG
>NC_041227.1:45602315-45611736 GCF_002837175.3 Physeter macrocephalus | reverse complement strand
GCCCCAGTCCGGGAGGATCCCGCATGCCGCGGAGCGGCTGGGCCCGTGAGCCGTGGCCGCTGAGCCTGCGCGTCCAGAGCCTGCGCTCCGCAACGGGAGAGGCCACAACAGTGAGAGGCCCGCGTACCGCAAAAAAAAAAAAAAAAGAAGTGTAGTTGGTCCGCTGAGAGATTGAGCACACTTTCGTGGAGATGTGTTTATCTCCTCCTATGTTAGATAAGATGTTTCAGTTGCCCATTTCAATGCTTGATCAGACTCCTCCTCTGAGGGTGGTGTGTGATATGTGTGTCTGTTTGATGGGATGTGTCTTTGCCCATTGTTGGACACTACGTGCTGTAGCGTGACCGTCTTTGGGGTAGTTTTATGGTTTGGAGCTAGCAGTGTCCCCAGATGTGGGATATATGTCCCCCAAACCTGAGCAACCTGACCAGGTGCTGTGCCTCACGCGTGGTTCCCAGGGTTGGCAAGGGCGGCCGTTTACTTTAGCTGCCTGAGGAAAAGCCCGGGCGGCTTCTGCCCAAGTTCTTCCTAAGAACTTGACTGTTCCTTTGGGCCCTTGAGCACTTGCTGGGTTTATCAGCCAGTCTCTGTGAGTCATGTGTGTCACCACTGCCTTATGCAGGCCTAGCTTGCGCTTCAATTTCTGATATTATATCTGATATATAATGTCAACGTGGAGTGTTATCACACTCAGGACCTGCATTCGGTACAGACCCTTCCTAACCAGATTACAGCAGTAGCTGGTGAATTCAAATAACTGTGGCGACACAGTAAATGTGAATTGGGATTCTTTCCACGTGAAGGCGAGGCACAGTTGACTCTTTTGGGGTAGGTATTGAGAAAAATGCAATTTACAAGATCAATGACTGAATGTCTCCTGTAGTTTGCACTTTTTCTTTGTCAGAATCCTGTCAGACTGCTGATGCTGTAAGTGCTACTACTTTATTCAAGCCTTGATCCCCTGCAGTTCATCTCCATGAGCCACCCGTGTCTTTCTCAGGCCACACAGGGCTGTTACACAGAGAACATGCTGGTACTTCTAACGTGTCATTAATTAAGGCGGTGATTTCTTCTTGTCCACCAGGTATTCTGTGTTGTTTCACATTAATGGTGCGAGGTAGGCAACGTGTCCCCAGTCAGACGTAGTATCCACCTCCACAGTACGTTCAGGTAAGGGGGGTGCGGCCAGTTCACATGAAGTCTGTCCAGACATTCTACTTCTCACCCAGACTGCATCCCCATATCCTCCCGGTCAGGGCCTCTCCAGTGGGTCCTGGAGTCACAGGGCCCTGGGCTGCATATCAGGGGGCCTCAGAAAAGCTTCTTCACTCGCGGGCCCTTTACCCACCCATGTGCGTGTGGCCTTGGGTCCTCAGCCGGGGGTCAGGCTGGGAGACTGGCTCCTTCATCAACCCTCCTCCTGACCAATCGGTCGTAATATCACCCCAGTGATCGGGGGTCAGCCTTCTCATCACCATCCTTGCCTTCTGGCTTTTACAATTCCTCCAGGCTGTAGGAAGCAGAGCAGATTTGTTTGGGTCCTGTCAGTGCCGGAGGCCAAGGCGGGGCGTCCGTCTGTTGAGCCGCCATCGGTAACGTCACATTGAGACCTTTGCATCGACGTCGTCAATGTCTAGCTTATTCACCTATTTCTTAATAACCATTTAGAGACTCCATGCTGTTGGGAGGGGTCTCTTGGCCACCCCCTTAGTCTTTCCCTGTTATCTTGCGAATCGCTCTAATACTTTTTAGCGTCTTAACCACGCTTAAGAGGAAGCTGAGACAGCAAATCTGATACAGCGTCTCAAACTGTTCTCGACTTTGTAGCAGTGAGTTTTCATGGGCCCCAGGCTAAGGGGCCTTTTCATCACAGCAGTTTTCACAACCTCAGTAAAGGGCACACATGTGGATGTACATCCCAGTTACCATACAGCCAGTCCAGAACGGCTTCACATGCAGTATATCAGCCACTTCATCTGGGGTGTTCTATTTTGCATTTAAAGGAGGGGCGGGATAGTTCTTCTTCTTGTCAGCAAACTTTACAGTGGCCCAAGTCCAGTCTGGCAGGCTGGCTGTCCCCTTGGGAGCAGGCCGCTGTGTGTTTTCGTCATGTCAGAGCATCACTGATTGTTCGGTCGTGAGCTGTGGGCCCAGCAGTGACCCAGACGTGCACCTCTGCTCTGCGGTATTCAGAACCAAGGGGCAACTGATTTTAGCTGAATTCTTCAGGAATCTGGCAATATTGACCTGTCAGATGAGATAGCTCCTTCACTGTACACCCCTTGGTTTCAGCTGCAGTAGTTTTCTTGGTTTTGCCCTGACCCCTGGCCACTTGGACTACCTTCTTGGTGACTGACGGCAAGTCACAGAGGTGCTATCTGTTATTCCGGCACAGTTTTTCCATTTGGTAGTGACCATGACGCTAGTGGCCATAGCTCAGACTGCCTGAAATCCAAGCTTGATGCAGGGCTGGGATCCGAGCCAGCATTGTCCGTTACTTTCATTTTAGTTATCCCAGCTAACAGTAATCAAAGGATTGTTCATGTAGGCTGTTTCTCATCATCTTGCATTGTTTATGCGTCCAGTGAGCCAATTCCTTGGGAGTTAGAGCCATCATTTCTAAATTCCAGTGGTAACTCACCCCCAGCAGTGATCACAGCACAGCTGCCATCTGTACCGTGATGACTCATTAGCCACCAGACATCAAAGGTTCAGTGAGTCGGTTGTTCTAGGGGATCCCACTTCTGACACGTCTCACTTCTGTCTTGGGGTCTCCAGGACCACCCTCAGGCTCAGTGATTTGCTAGGAGGACCCCCAGGGCTCAGAAGTTGTTATACTTGTGGTTATGGTTTATTACAGTGAAAGGATACAGAGTAAAATCAGGAAACCAGGTGCAAGCCTCCAGGTGTCCCTCAGGTGCTTCGTCCCCCAGGGACGATGTGTGACCATACGTGCAAAATGCTGCCAACCGGGGAACTCTGCTCCGTCCTGAGTGGCCCGGCCTTGTCCTGCAGGTGGGTCACGTGGGCACAGGTACCTGCATGGCTGACCTCAGTTACTGAAGCTCCAGCTGTTCCCCACAATCACCTTGTTAAGTAAACTGTCTGGACAGAGTGACACAGGGCCTCAAGCTGGCAGAACTCTCCATCGTTCAGAAGGTTCCAAGGGCTCAGTTCCCCGGAGCCTCCCCAGGCCGGTCATGAAAATGGGCCTTTCTCAGATGTGTGCCGGGTTTGAGCAGCCCAGGCCTGCACGCTTTGTAATTTTTTGTTGAAGGTCAGGCGTGTTGATGAAGGCGTAGTTGCTGAGGTCGAGAGACCTTGGACGTGAGGATTTACGTTCGTGAGCCTGGAGTCGTCTCTGCAAAACAGTTGCTGTAGCTGGAGGCGCCAGAGGCTCCGGCCCCGAGGTGTCTTCATCGTTGTCTCCCTTCTCCTCCTTGGAGAAGGTCCGTCAACAGCCCTTGGCGCTGTGAGCCCTCGTGGTTGCTGGAGCCCGTGCTGGGTGGTGAGGGGTGAGTGCGAGGGAGCGTCCTGCCGACTCCCCGTGAGTGTCATCCCCTCAGCGAGCCTGTGTCTTGGGCTGTGGCACCGCTTCCCCCTCCACCCCCGGCTCCCTTCCCCGCCGCCTCCTTCCTGGTCTGTTTCCCTGAAGCCCTGACCCCTGTGGCTCTGTTTTTCGGCCTCACTTAGAAGGGGAGCCTGGAGAGGCTGGAGTGGGAGCAGTTCCCTTTCTAGAGCTGAGGTCAGGCTCTGCAGGGCCGGCTCCCCCGGGAGGAGGAGGCTTTGCTGTGGGCGGGGCCTTCCCCGCGGAAGCCGGCACAGCTCCTGGCGGTTGCTCACGTGGAAGTGTGAGGACCCCAGCGCGCACCGGGCCCCGCGCTCTGTGCCCAGCAGCCCGTCGGTGCCCCCGGTCCCGCGGCTCCGGCTCCCACAGGCAGGCCTCGCTGTGTCTGTCTCCGAGCGCCCGTCTCTCATGTCGCGGGTGGTGATTCACTCTGCGACCTTGGTTCAACCAGAGAGGTTGGTTTTCAGTGTCTTCTGCTTTCTCTCTTTGGATGGGAGTGATGCCCAGGGTCTGCCCGTGTCGGAGCTGAAGCCGGAGTCTCTCAAACCCCTGTCTAAGTGACGGGGCCTGAGAACGGGTCCCACAGAGGCTTCTGGAAGGAGGGAGGGGGTCTAGATGGAGGGCAGCTGAGGGCCAGAGCCAGTCCCCGCTTCGGGGCACGGAAGGAGGGGAAGGGGGGCGGGGCAGAGGCGCTGGAAGCTGGGGGCGATAGGGGTCTGCGGGAGGAGCGTGTGAGAGAGACAGCGGCTCCTGCTGTGGGTCCGTGGCCTCGGGTGACAGGGGACGGTGCAGGGGCAGAGGGGCCGTCGGGGACAGGCGGCTGCCTCCTCCGGCCTGGGTGACCATGGCTTGAGGGCGCGTGGCGCCTGTGGTGGCCGCACTCACCCCCGTTCACTTAGCAAATTTAGAGGACGGAGAAACAGGGTAGTTCGTACCTAGTGCTTTGCTTTGGCTTTTCGCAAAGCTACATAAGAGCTTGTGCTTTGATATCGCGTCACTGAGGGCTGATGGGGGTGCCCGGTGACGCCGCCGGGAGTGTGGGGCAGGGACATTGACACTGGGGGCAGGCGACGCAACAGAGCCCGGCAGAAGAGTCGCCACTTCCCCCGCTAAGGTCGCCCTGGGCCCTGTCCTCCTAGCAAAGCCCCACGGCCTCTGGGGGCTCCTGGTAACCAGGAACCTGCTGGGCGCTTCTGGGTCTCACCTCCTGTCTCTGGGGCTGCACTTCTGCCACCTGGGTCTGTACCTCCCGAGCACAGGGTCAGCGTCGTGCGGGGCGCGGGGACCCAGGCTGAGACACGTAGTTACATGTATAAATTACATGTTATTTATCTGTATCAAGATAACAGAGTTGCCATAGTTTGTGTTCTGTGCACACTCAGTTATTATATAAACATTTCCCCATTTTAACTATTCCTTTTTATCATGATTGTAAATGGCCACAGAGTAGTCCATGATGTGAATATAACAACTTAAAAAAATATATCTATCGTTAGGTATTTAGTTGTTTCCTTTTTTGGGGGGCGGGGGGTGCAATGCTGTAGTGTGTGTCTGTACGTATATTTCTGCATACACCTCTGGTGCTTTCTGTAGGGTAAAGTTCTATTAGTGGAATTTCTATTATATTTCCTTATATATTTTTGTTAGATATTACCAGTTGGCCCTCAGAAGGCTTATAATTTACATTCCTAACAGCAGGGCAAATATTTGTGTATGCTTTTAAAATCTTTGTCAATTTTGTAGGTGATAAGTGATCTAGGTGTAACTTACACATCTTTTCTTATATGTGAGATTGACTCTTTAAAAATATTTACCAGGGACTTCCCTGGTGGTCCAGGGGTTAAGAATCCACCTTCCAGCGCAGGGGACGCGGGTTCAATCCCCGGTGGGGGAACTAAGATCTCACATGCCGCGGGGCAGCTAAGCCTGCGTGCCACATCTAGAGAAATGCCTGCGTGCTGCAACGAAGATCCCGCGTGCCTCAACTAAGACCCGATGCAGCCAAATAAATAAATGGATAAACAAATATTTTAAAAAATTACATTTACTAGCTATCTGTATTTTGTGTGTGTGTGTGAATTGCCTGTTTCTTATTTCTTCTTTTTTTAAAATCAAGGTGTTCTTTTTCCTAGTGATGTTGTCTTGCCTTTTCTCCAGCCTGTGCTTCCTTGCAGGGGGCGGTGGCTTGGACTACTCATAAATCAGGTTACAGCAGACGTTCTTGTGAAAGAGATTTCATGAGAAGCTGACTCTCTCAGTTTTTCTACAGATATTTATCCAGCACCTGCTTTGTGCCAGGTGCTTCTAGACACTGCGATATGACAGTGAGCAAAACAGGATATGCAGAGAGTGTGTATCATGCATGGTGTGTTGGTGGGGGGAGGTGTGTGTGGAGCTCTGGGAAACAGTACACACATAGACAGGTGTGTCAGGTGTTGACAAACGTGATGAAGGAGAGTAAGGCCGGGAAGGACGGTGTGGGGGGGTCCTGGTGGGCCGCGTTTTTAGGGAGCCGTTTGCATCAAGGCCTGAGGGAGGGAGGAGCAGTGTCTTGGGAAAGGCGTTCCAGGTGGAGGAACAGCCAGTGTGGGTTCCAGAGAGGGGCAGTGCTGGGTGGGTTTGAGAAACAGCCAAAGAAAAGTGTGTCTAGCAGGGCACGTGGGATGTGAGGGTGGTGGTGCTGGTGGGAAGGAGGTGAGGGGGTGCCAGGCCGGGGACGTGAGGCCTCAAATCCGAACTGCTTTAGAATTTAGGACTGTGGATTATTACAGAAGGAGCTTCTGATGAGGAAGCAAGCAAGCACTTCCCAATGCTGGCAACCCAGGCCGGACTCAGTGAAATAGAGAAGAAAAAGGAGGTTCATTATGTTTGTAGTAAATAAATATAGTGTTTTGAATGATGGGTTCACAGCCTTTTGACAGCAATGAAGAAGGCAGTTTTCTAGAATTTGAGAAAACTTGCTTGCAGAAGGCTGTTTAATCTTAACTCCACCTTAATCTTTATGCAAGTCTTCCTGACCTCCTCTTCTCCTACTTCTGAGGTCGTTCAGTTAGTCGTTTCTACCTTTAGGCAGAGGGCCATTTCCCAGAAGAGCAGTCTCATGCCAGGGGCTGGTTATCTTTCTGAGTTAGTAAAACCCATACCCGCGCCATCTGTGTTTGAAGCTGAAGTTACATCTCAGGACAAGAACACATTTCCTTGACTCTCAAAAGATATTTGTTCATTCAGTAGTTGATTTGTTCGTCTTTCAAATATTTATTGATTGATTACCTGCTGTCCCATGCATGGTACTGGGACAAAACAGCCATTCCTCGCTGGTGGTTCAGACTTGTGGGGGTGAGGGAGGCGTTCTCCAAATAGTCCTACAAATAAGTATGTAATTGTCAACTGCGGTAAATGCCATGAGGTGTAAATACAAGGGGTCATGTGAGTGTGGATCTGAGGTCCTGGACTCAACAGGGTGTCAGGAAAGCTTCCCTGAGGAAGTAGAGTTGAGCTAAAGAATGAGGAGCATAAATGAGGTGAAGTGGGATGGGGAGAGCATCCCGGGGGCAGGAGCCACGTGTGCAAAGTCCCCAAGAAAGAGAGCAGGTGACTCTGGGGTGTTCTTCTGAAATGGCAGGGAAATGCATCACAGTTTTTAGAGGCATTTAAATACACTTAGGGTGTAAACAGTCACCCTTTGAGCATCTGGAAGGACCCTTTTCCGGAACATTTTACTTTCCTAGAATAGGTAGCTGAATGCTATTTTTGTTGTCTTCTCTCATTTTATTTCCTAGCGTTTAGACTTCTAGCTACGATGCGTTCACAGAAATTCCCTGAGCAAAGACTTCCTTCTTGGGGAAGCAGTGCTGGATCATGCAGAGCCCTGTGCTGGGGAGCTCGGAAGTCCTGGCCCCCTGCTCACCCACGATGGGGGTGGGGGAGGGAGATGGAGCCCCAGTGGCCAGGAGTGGAGGTCTGAAGGAGAAATCAAAAATGCAGAACCCTCTGAAAGCATTACAGACCATCATGGGTTGAAATTAGAAGCAGTGTGTGCATTTTTAATATTCTGCTAGGAAAAGGCCCATAGCCCATCAATGTTTAATGCCTGGATCATAAGAGAGAGCTGAGCAGCTCTCCCTGGCTCCGTGGGTTCCAGCCTGGTCCAGAGGAAAGAAGTCGGGTTCTATTTTAGGCCTGTCTTTGGGACCTGGATCCCACCGTGTAGGGAGACCCTTGAGATCTGAGTTGCCTCTTCTCTCCCCTATGAATAGGTCCATCTGATAGAAGAAAAGTAGTTTGCTCTGTGTTATCCACCCCACCCCCTTGTATATATCTTATGTGCCGTTTTCAGGGGTTATACACAATTTGGTATGTATAACTTTTTTTTTACCAGTTTTCTCTCCAGATTTTTGTAGAATCAGTTGTAGACTTTCTTTAGGGTAGTTCTGTTAGGGACAGAAAAAGGGGGTAGAATACACATTAGCTGTCCCCCCACCCCTGCTTTTTAGCATTCATGTGAGCAGTGATGCGCTGAGATTTTCGTTTGCTCGTGGATGAGTGACCCCCTATCCCCAGGGAGATTTATTTGGACAGCGGCGTGTGCCGGGGCGTCGGGGGACAGGGAGGAGTCTTTCATCACTAATAGTGTTTACAACTCCCAGTGCATGTTGACGGTAAAGACCAGGGTGACTCTTAGTCAGTTTTATGATTGTTTAAAACCATCTAGACTAGCACCATCCAGTCGAGTTTTCTGTGATGTTGGGAGTGTATTGCGTCTGCACTGTCCAACACGTTAGCCGCCAGCAACTTGTACTAGTGAGCTCTTCAGATGTGGCTGGTGTGAGTGAGGAGCTCGACATTTAATTTCACTAAGTTTCGATTTAAATAGCCCTGTGCGGCTGGTGGTGACCGTCGTGGACGAGTGCGGGGCGAGGCAGTGCCCGCCTGTGGCCTGCACCCTTGGCCCTACTGCTTGGAGGACCTCATGCCTGGTGACCATCAAGCCAGCTCCCAGGCTGCCCCTCACCTTTTGGTGTCGGTGCCACGAATAGAGGCAGAAGACAAAGTGTGGCCGTGACAAACGTGACCACCCCCCTTGCAACTTAAGGTGCAGTGCCGAGTGTATAAAAGAGCATACACTTATTGAGCGCCTACTGTCTTCCAAAGATGTGTGCGCCATATCGGAACCGTGCCCTTCTCTGTAGTTGATTCCTCACTCGGCGTGCCCATGGCCAGTGCAAGGACTGAATGGAGGTTCCTCTCTTCCGTGTGTGATTAGATAGTAACATGATGTTGGCAGATTGGAGGCTTTCTTTGTCAGAGGTGGAGGTAATGAAATGGTTTCTGACTTCGTAGGGGTAAGTCTATGGCATGTGGTGTGTTGGTATTAATATCAGCTACACGATCTCTGTATCTTTGCTTCCTCTGGCTGTTTTCCAGTGGGAATGCCATGCGTCTGGGGCACTTGGGGTGTTTGGGGCTCGTGGAGGAAGAAGAAGTCGTCTCCTCTGCCTTTGTCACAAAGTTGACTGATTTCGCCAGAGCAAGGACTAGCCCGACTAGTAGATAGGGTCGTTGAGGGAAGAGGACAGGCGCTCTGCCAACCATTGATCTGGTTGTCCGTGAGGCCAGTGGCCTAAAGGGACGTCCTGGAGGCAGGCTCATAAGGCTGGAAGAGACAACTCTGGCTCCAAACTGGGGTCGCAGCAGCTGACAGCACCAGCCTAGGAGTTCCACTTACTTTTTTTTTTTTTTTTTTTTTTTTTTTTTTGCGGTACGCAGGCCTCTCACTGTTGTGGCCTCTCCCTCTGTGGAACACAGGCTCCGGACGCGCAGGCTCAGCAGCCATGGCTCACGGGCCCAGCCGCT
>NC_041227.1:45595815-45602234 GCF_002837175.3 Physeter macrocephalus | reverse complement strand
GAACCCGTGTCCCCTGCATCGGCAGGCGGACTCTCAACCACTGCGCCACCAGGGAAGCCCCCACTTACTTTTATAAAATCTGCCTGATGGTCTTCCTGCCAACAGGATAGAGCTGCAGATGAATTAATCAGCCCTCCTTCTTAAAATAACCTCATACCTTGAACTCTTTTAATTTGATATATGCTGCTTGTACATTTGCACATTTTCTGGAAACATGACATGGATATAGATTCATCTTTTCTGCTTTTAACTGGCACCTGAGTAACCATGACTCACACTTTTGATAACTGGTAAATTTGGTAACAGAATTATTCTTTGCTTTTCTTCCTGACCTTCTGTGCCTCTTCCTTGTGGTAGTTGGGGGTGGGTGGGAAGGGAGGGGCTATTTGTTCTCAAGACTCACTTATATCAATGAAGAGAAAGTGGTCAGTGAATAATGTTGTTGTTTTCTACCAGCTTTTGTCCCAAAACTGCATCTTCAGCATGAGTCATGCTTATTTCCTTTAGCTTCTCTTCTTGCTCCTTAACTAAACACCTTGAAGGTACCAACCTTCACACCCACCGTGTGTTCAGTGCCAGTGTGGTGTCCACATGGGAGTGGACTTGTGCAGGGTGATGTGGGAGCAGAGGTCTGCAGCATCGTTGGGAAGGCACGGCGCTGCGTTAGAACAGGATAGGTTAGACCCGGCTGACCAGGGGGCAGGCACCGGCTACAACTGGCTGTGGAAGTTTAAATTCACCAAAAGTAAATAAAATAAAAACACTTTCCTTCTTTATGGCTGAGTAGTATTCCATTGTGTGTGTGTGTGTGTGTGTGTGTGTGTGTTTATATACACACACCACATCTTCCTTATCCAATCATCTGATGAGGGGCACTCAGGTTGTTTCCATATCTTGGCTATTGTAAATGATGCTGCAGTGAACAGGGGGGTGCAGTTAGTCTTTTTGTATTCTTTGGGTAAATACTCAGAAGTGGGATGGCTGGATCATATGGTAGTTCTGTTCTTAATTTTTTGAGGAATCTCTTTACTGGTTTCCATAGTGGTGGTGAGTATGCTGTAGGGTGTATAGAAGTGGAAATATAATGTTGTATACGTGAAACTTATGTAATGTTATAAACCAATGTTACTTCAATTTAAAAATAAAATTAAATAAGGATGGTAGTACAACAAATGTTTTTTCCTTAGCCCCACAGGCCACATTTCAAGTGCTCAGCGGCCACATGTGTCTAGTGGCTGCCGTATTAGCGGAGACCAGGACATTTCTGTCACAGAGCAAGTCCTAGCGGAAGGGCTGTGGAAGGCATTTTGGGGATGAGCTTTATTCATCCAGCCAGCAGGTATTGCTGAGCATCTCCTTGTCAAGCCCTGTTCTGACCGCAGGGCCACCATGAGAAACAGGGAAGGCCTGGCACTCACGGAGACCCCCGCGTAATAAACATCAGGACATCTGCGCCCACTGCTGCCTGGGGCCCCGGGTGCTCCTGGGGACTGTCCCTCTCGTACAGGGACAGCATGTTTTACCAAAGGGGAGAGTGGCTAGTACTGCGGAGAAACAGCCCAGCACATCCTTGGCATCAGTTTCGTCAGTGTTCTGAGCTCCATTTTCTTCCATCTGGAGAGTGGGGCTTTTAGTACCTGTCCTGTGGAGCAGCGGTAGAGGTGCAGAGAAAAGAGGTATTTGTAAAACCCAGTGCTCAGCACTCAGCATTAGCTAGAGACTCTTATTACTCTAATCTTTTCCATCACAGAAATGGTTTAGAAGCTTGAAAAGCAACTTCAGCTGGAGGCAGGGGGAGGGGTGGCCTTTTCTGGGAACAGGAACCACAGGGTCAGGTGCAGCTGCCTCGCTCCATCCCAGCATCCGCGAGGGATGCCGCTCGGCTGAGAGGATGCTCCCAGTGAATCCCTGGTGTAAAGGGGGTGCTTTGCAGACTCCTGTTCTGTCCGTGTTTTTTATAACTGTTTTGTTGTTTATACCCAGGCTCTGTCGGCCTCTGTGTAAAGAGCACATCTTCACTCACAGCCTCTCTTAGAATTCTCCAGGGGAAAAGAATGTGGGCTTCGCTCCCAGCCCTGGTGCGTTTCCCCAGGCTCAGGACTGCAAGTGTTTGAGCGAGTCAGGTCACCTGCTGGGACAGCCCCCTCGTCGGGGCAGGGGACAACAGCCTCTTGCCAAGATGAGACTGGATGTCCAGGTGACACCTGCAGTTTCCACATCTTTTTCCCAGATCTTGTCTGGTCTCCCCAGCCCTTCAGGTCATGCTGACCCCAGGTGCCTGCCCTAGATTTGAGGGTCCTGTGTGGGTGATTGAAATGCACGTTAGTGAGGAAATTCTCGGGACTGAATGGCATGTTCCAGCAGTCTAGAAAAGAGTTACTGTGCTCGTAGGTGACTGTAGTTTTTTCTTGTTCTTCATTAAAAAAAAACTGAGAAACTAGAGGAAAATCTTGTACTCAAAACAGAGCACATCTTTTAAAAATGATTAAACAACATTACAAAAAAACCATTGAGCCAATGTACTCTTCTTAATGCAACAATTTCAATTTCTTCTTTATAGTCTTTTCCAAATATTCACATAATCGTTGTTTTGGTGTAATCACCACGGACTTCTTCCAGTTAAATCTTTTCTTAAATATCTTCAGTGAGGATGACTGATTTTTATATTTAGCATTTTTGTGTTTGTATATTAGTTATTAAGTCAGTCTACTATAACTTACTAACTTTCCTCTATGGTTGGACATCTAGATTATTTTTAATTTTTTCACAATTGTAAGTAATGCCAAAGTGAACATCTTTATTCTGATAATTTTTTTTTTGATGTAAGAGAAATTCTAAGAAATGGGTATGAACACATTTATGGCTCACATATATAAGCAAGTCAGTAAAACTTCATCAAAGCACACATTGAATTTTACTGTTCTGTTAGGCTTTTCTAGAATCTGCCGATGTATTTGTTTTTAACAATAACTACAGAGCTCAGTTCTGTATTGTTAATGAGAAATGACCTTAACTTTTTATTAGGGAAACATTTCAACAGTTTAGACAAATATAGCATATAGAACCCAATGGACCCAGTGTCCAGGTCATCATCACCCAGTTATGGCACCTCTGATATCATTAACCCTCCCACCTTTGGTTTAATTTTGAAGCAAATCTCAGTACTCACTTCAGAATTGTTTCATCTCATTGATATCTCATTGTGGTTTTGATTTGCATTTCCCTGAGGATTAGTGATGTTGAGCATCTTTTCATGTGCCTGTTGGCCATCTGTATGTCTTCTTTAGAAAAATGGCTCTTTAGGTCCTCTGGGGGGTATCATATCTTCTTAATGCTTTCTGAAGATTCTAATTGGATTTTTAAATGTTCATTTCTATTTGCCAAATTCTCTCTGCTCAGAGTCAGTTGTTCTGTTTATTCTACGTGATCCTTCTCTTTTGAGCCGTTGATGCTCCCTCAAGTATCTGGATGTTTTTGGCTGTCTGTCGGTACCTAAGAATGCTGACCAGAGTAGGTTAGGTAGTTGGTAGGTAGTTTTACAGGTTGGTCGTTTTGGTCTCCAGTGGGTCTCCTCCTACCGGGGCACTCAGCCTACCTGTATATGTGGACAGGAACCTCAGAAAAACAGTGCAGGAGCCCTGCTTGACTCAGATTTTGAAAGAGTCTGTGCATGAAGTGGAAAAAAGGGCACTTAACCAACGGCAAATATCAGAGACTTACAGCAATTCTAAGAACGGCGTTTTTGTTCTTATTTGTTTGTGTTTGTTTTTAAAAGTTATTTTTATTTCTCAACCACTTTGCACCCCAAGGGCATTTGGCAGTGTCTGGAGACATATTTGGTTGTCACACCTGGGGGAGGGGAAGTGCCACTGGCTTCTAGTGACTAGAGGCCAGGGATGCTGTTGAAGTCCACAGAACGGCCCTCACAACAAAGCCTTCATCTGGCTTCAAATCTCACTACTGCTGAGGTCAAGAAGCACTGATCACGGAGAGTGTAGCCCTTTCATAGGGCAGTCAGGGCAGGGTGAAGGATGGACCTTGTTCACGTAAGAACCTTGACAGCAGCGCCCATTTGGGGTGAAACAGGTCTTTCTCATAGTGCAGGGCGGTGCTGATGTGTTAGGAAAAGCACCTGCACTGTTCCTGGGTGTGTCTAGAAATACGTGTATTTTGAGGAAGGAGAATCTCGAAAGTAAGGTGGCTCTGAGCATTACTTCCGTTCTCTGATTTCATTGTTAGCAAACTTCCTCGCAGAAGGCGAGACTTCCCGGTGGCTTCCTGAAAAGGGACTTGTGGCTGATGGCAAAGGTATCTCTGGGCGGGGCGGAGCAGCTTTTGTTTGTACCAAAACTATAGGGGGCGCTTTTATAAATACGTTTTCTCCCACACAAATGGCATTCATAAAGAAAATAGTAGTGATAGCAAACGTTAGATTTCTGAGACAGTTTGCCTGCTGTGTCCCTGGCTCCTAGCGGGGGATCTCCGTCTGGATCCCAGGACCGGGAGCTCCGCCCCTGCTCGGGGCGCCTGGAGCCAAGGTTTCAGTTGAATTCCCAGAAGTGCCGTTTTCTCTGACGGGCTGAGAAGTTTGTGCGCAGTAGTGTTTTCTCCTTAGCTGTTCTGTTTGGAGGCCAGTCAGGTTGTTGGAGCCGCTTGGGCAGAGCAGTGGCTGAAGATGAGGTGCTGTCGCTCGTGTGTGTTCTAGAAACATTTATTGCATAATCTGTGGTCGCTGAAAAAGGACATATGTAACGTGCGTGTGTACAAAGCCTACCGTTAGGGTGACTGCCCCCCACTTTCAGACGGGAGCCCCAGCTGCTGCCCCCCAGGGCTGCCCCGGGCCCTCCCCTCACAGCCCCCTGCCTCCCCCTGAGACACCCCGGTGCTGTGTTTTGTGCTGGTCCCCCCACCCCTTTGTCCCGAGCGGCTTCAGCCCACGCGTGTGTCCCTGGCTTTCTTGTTGGGGCTTGTCTGCTGCACGTCGTTCTTTTATGTCGGGCTCGGCCTAGTGGTGGGACCCTCGTGTTTCAGCACCCTCCGCCACCAGACAGGTCCTCGGAGCTGAATTTGTACTGTTCTCAAAGAGCTGCTTTTTTTAATTGGTGAAGAGAGGGGAATTCTAGGGTTTGATGGCTGCAGCCATAAATTTTCCGTAGCAACACCTCAAATGGTAAATCAGTCCGTACAGAAAGTCTCATAACTTATTTAAATCCTCTTTCTGTGGACATTTAGATTGCTCCACAGTTTTTACTGTTGTAAAAGCAATTCAGTGAACACCCTTTCGGAGGTATCTTTGTGCACGAAGCCACTTATTTTCCACGAGATAAATTCCAGGAGGTGAAATTATTGGGTCAAAATGTGCAGACACTTAGTGTTTGAGATGTGTGTTGCCAAACTGCACCCCTAAGGTCCACATGTGCTCTCCACCACCAGCATTCAGTGTTCCTTTACTTAAACCCTTGCGAAGGCTGAGTATTATCATTGTTTAATCCTTGTCAACTTGATGACTCATAAATTATCTCATTGTTTTTATTTGCATCAATTGCTAGTGAAGTGGCACTCTTTCTCATAAGCTTATTAGGCATTTGCATTTCATCCCATTTAAAAAGTTGCTTGTGAGGGCTTCCCTGGTGGCGCAGTGGTTGAGAGTCCGCCTGCCGATGCAGGGGACACGGGTTCGTGCCCCGGTCTGGGAAGATCCCACATGCCGCGGAGCGGCTGGGCCCGTGAGCCATGGTCGCTGAGCCTGCACGTCCGGAGCCTGTGCTCCGCAACGGGAGAGACCACAACAGTGAGAGGTCCGCGTACCGCAAAAAAAAAAAAAAAAAAAAGTTGCTTGTGAATCTGAATTTTAGATCCCGATAAGTTTAATTTCTCATTTACATTTTATATTTTCTTCTTCACCAGTTAGTTTTGGGACTTGTCACTCAATTTTATTGGTTATATTACTTAACACAATTTCTTTATTACTCTCTCAAGAGGCTGGAGTTCTTCTGTAATTTATTTATGCATTTATTTTTTTATTTTTTTATTTTTTTAACATCTTTATTGGAGTATAACTGTTTTACAATAGTGTGTTAGTTTCTCCTTTACAACAAAGTGAATCAGTTATACATATACATATGTTCCCATACCTCTTCCCTCTTGCGTCTCCCTCCCTCCCACCCTCCCTATCCCACCCCTCTCATGGTCACAAAGCACAGAGGTGATCTCCCTGTGCTATGCGGCAGCTTCCCACTAGCTATCTAATTTACATTTGGTAGTGCATATATGTCCCTGCCACTCTCTCACTTCGTCACAGCTTACCCTTCCCCCTCCCCATGTCCTCAAGTCCATGCTCTAGTAGGTCTGTGTTTTATTCCCGTCCTACCACTAATCTCTTCATAACATTTTTTTTCTTAGATTCCATATATATGTGT
>NC_041227.1:45570349-45595805 GCF_002837175.3 Physeter macrocephalus | reverse complement strand
CTTTTTATGGCTGAGTAATATTCCATTGTATATATGTGCCACATCTTCTTTATCCATTCATCTGTTGATGGACAGTTAGGTTGCTTCCATGTCCTGGCTATTGTAAATAGAGCTGCAATGAACATTTTGGTACATGACTCTTTTTGAATTATGGTTTTCTCAGGGTATATGCCCAGTAGTGGGATTGCGGGGTCGTATGGTAGTTCTATTTGTAGTTTTTTAAGGAACCTCCATACTGTTCTCCATAGTGGCTGTATCAATTTACATTCCCACCAGCAGTGCAAGAGGGTTCCCTTTTCTCCACACCCTCTCCAGCATTTATTATTTCTAGAGTTTCTGATGATGGCCAATCTGACCGGTGTGAGATGATATCTCATTGTCGTTTTGATTTTATGCATTTATTTTTTAAGGGTGGGAATGGCCATAAAACATTCTGGATACTTGCAAGTTTGGGAACGTCCTGGTTGATCCGGGAATGTTTGGGTCGCCAGCTTTTACCTTCAGGTTCTACAGGTGTCCCGATGGTTGGTTGGCCTCCTTCCTTCCCTCTGTCTACTCATCTGTCTGTCACCATGCAGTTATCCCTTTGTTCATCCAACACACGTGTCACCAGTGTTTTACTGCATCCTGGCTCCCTGCTGGCATTTAGTGGTGTGCCCTCCGTGTGGATTTCTTTACCTAAATTTCCTTGACTGTTGGTGCCTCCAGGATATACTGGAGCCCATCGGATGTTCTTCTGTAATGTCTTTGCTTATTGCTTTTTTGGTATCTGCTCTGATCTCTCCTTTTCTCCCGTCCTACATATATGACTTATAAGTTTCTATTGTCTTTGCTTATTGTCGTTTCCTCTGAATATTGGAAGGATTGCATGAATTGATTTTTCTGAGTCATTAATTTTTTTCCATAGTCTTGGATCTGCTGTTAACTATATCTACTGTATGAGTTTTCTTTCTTAAACAAATTTTGAACTGCTTATTAAAGCAATTATGTGCATAACTAAAAATCATTTAGTACATAAAGGCTTTTAATGAAAAATAACCTTTTCTGCCTGTTTTCCCTCGTCCTTGTCCTCTTCCCCACAAGCAAGTGCCTTTAACATATTTTAAGCTATTTCTTTGGGTGCTTCCCCCTCTGTCCCTAAATAATAAACTTTTACTGTTTCTTTTTTTTTTTTAATAAATTTATTTATTTTATTTATTTATTTTTGGCTGCTTTGGTTCTTCGTTGCTGTGCGCGGCTTTCTGTAGTTGCGGCGAGCAGGGGCTGCTCTTCATTGCAGTGTGCGGGCTTCCCATTGTGGTGGCTTCTATTGTTGCGGAGCAGGGGCTCTAGGCACACGGGCTTCAGTAGATGTGGCACATGGGCTTGGTAGTTGTGGCTCGTGGGCTCTAGAGCACAGGCTCGGTAGTTATGGCGCACGGGCTTAGCTGCTCCGCGGCATGTGGGATCTTCCCGGGCCAGGGTTCGAACCCGTGTCCCCTGCATTGATAGGCAGATTCTTAACCACTGTGCCACCAGGGAAGCCCAAACTTCTACTGTTACTTGATGTATTAAGTTCTGACATCATTTATTTCATGCTACTGTAGAGGGGGAGCCAGCACTGCTCATGCCGCACACCCTCCCATCTTTCCAGCGTTTTGATATAATTTTAATGGGATCAAAAAATGGTGTTTATGTTGCCATGACCCTGTGACTGTGGGTCACCACAGGGCCCAAGTCGTACCCTATTGTTTTTTTCCTTGTTCAGCCTTTAGCTTTTCTGGGAGTATGTACTTGTCTTCTCTTCTTGAAATCTTGTTGGAAGCACTGTATTTTCTCCTCCTGCTCCCAGACCTTTGAGCCCAGGCGTTCTCTTTCGAGGCCCTTCCTGCAGGAGCCCCATCCTCCGGAGCGCTCGCCCCACTTCCCTGCCCTGTGGACAGGTGGCCACCCCCTGCCCCTCCCCCCGGTCTGGCTGCTGAACACCCTGGCCTTGACTTCTCTTCAGGTTGTGTGCACTGTTTTTCTGGGTCCCACGTCTTCATTATTTTGCACAATAATTCTTCATTGTTCCAAATCTGTTCTGTTGGCATTTGTACAACATGTAAGACCCAGTGGGGCAGAGAAAAGGTCTCCCCTCTTTTTTAAGACTCCTGCAAATTGAAGAAACATTTTGAATCATTTAAGGAACACTACTAGTTTAAAATGCTCTGCGAACAGTTTTCTGGTACCAATTATGCATTGGAATACCAAAGCTGAAATTGTTTTAGTGTCTCCTGAAACTTCGCTACAGCCCGTGATTATTAACCAGACACGTGCCAAGAGAGACTCCAGCCTGAGGCAGATGGTTTTTTGTTTTTTGATTTTGTTTTTTTAATTTTAGAATTTTATTTATTTTTTATACAGCAGGTTCTTATTAGTTATCTATTTTATACATATTAGTGTGTATATGTCAATCCCAATCTCCCAATTTATCCCACCCCCCTCCCCCCAGCCACTTTCCCCCCTTGGTGTCCTTACTTTTGTTCTCTACATCTGTGTCTCTATTTCTGCCCTGCAAACCGGTTCATCTGTACCATTTTTCTAGGGTCCACATATATGTGTTAATAATGTTAACGCAGATGTTGATGAAGTAGGTGCCTGTTATTTCTGCCCGCAAAGAGCAGCAGCCTAGAGAGGAGGGGGAGCTGATAGCTCAGCCGTGGGGCGGGAGAAGCCGGCCTCCGGCCTCCGAGTGCCACAGCCACTGCTGCTTCCTCAGCGGCGGGGAAATAGTTAACTTCTTGCCCATTACTCTCGAACTTTTATAATTAGCCCCCATCGAAGGAAGAGGCCAGGCCATAGGAGTGGGTTGTGTCATGTTAGAAGTGCAGTTGATACCTTGTCACCAGTGGGGTTAGGGAATGGAGGGCAACATAACAAAAATCCTGGCTGCTAGAATATATCGTTTGCCGTGTATATGGGTGACCAGTTTTCAGAGAATTCACATATACAGTGAGATGTCACAGGACTGTACTGCATCCCTCAGCGCCTTCAGTGGGGGTGGAATCCTCATCACCCCCATGGCCCTCCTGTGTCTGGGATGCCCACCAGTGGAGAACACTGGTTAACACGGGGCCTGTAACACATAACAAATGATCACGTTAAAATGTGGCTCATTTCAAAGCATGTAAAATGCTTCTGGTTTGGGTGCCCCCCGAAGTGAAAGGCTTTCGGTACAGGTCTTCCCGGTACAGGAAGCACGGTGAGGGGTGGAAGCGAGACGGGGAGGGGGACCTGCGTGTCGGTGACCCCTGGGCACCCCCTGGGGGGCCGCATGGAACGCATCTCAGGGTGGGTGCTGTGCGGCCTGAGGGGGCTGGAGGTGGACCCCTAGCTTTCGTTTCCCCCTGGCCGAGATCACGTCCAGAAGTGCTTGCCTCCAGACATGTTTGCTGCCCACGCTCAGGCCAGGTGACCCCCTGGGCCCGGCGGCATCTTCAGGCCGAAGGGGCAGGTGCTCAGGCCGGAGGAGGTCAGAAGTCGTGGGCTGACACTGCAGGGACCTCTGGGCTGGGGGACATGCGGGCCCTGACAGCCTCTGCCGCGGTGATAGAGAAACCCACGCCTTTGCTGACCTCGATCCCATGATGGCCTGAAACAAGCCACCCCGGGTCCTGAAGGCTGGAGCCGCCCCAGCGTGGACGTGGACGGGAGGAGAGGAGAGGAGAGTAAGAATAATGCGAAAGACAGCTGGGTACCCCACCCTCACTGCCACTTCGCATGCCTAAGAGGGTTTTTGTAAACAATGGGGAATTAGAAAATAAAATTAGATTGCACGATTTCAGATGGGAACGGATGCCTCCTTGCCTGACGTTTTTCCTTTTTTAATTCCCACGAAAACCTCGAGCAGAGTTAATAATGTATGAAAATTAGGTACCGTGTGTGCACATTGCTTTGTAATGTTTTTATTAAGCAGCCAGTTGATTTAAAAATAACATGACAGTTGACATAATGGCAGATGCTTCGGAGTGTATGGAAACATCCTCTTTGCATGTTCTGTCAGAGTTTCCATTACACAAGGACATTTTTAAGAAAGAAGCTTTCAGAATTATCACATAATATGAAATTATATCAAGTTACAATTCGATAAAACAAAGTTGCCCAAATGTAAATTCCAATCGCCTTTTAAAAAATGGCTTAGTTGGGCTTCCCCGGTGGTGCAGTGGTTGAGAGTCCGCCTGCCGATGCAGGGGACACGGGTTCGTGCCCCGGTCCGGGAAGTTCCCATGTGCCGCGGAGCGGCTGGGCCCGTGAGCCACGGCCGCTGAGCCTGCGCGTCCGGAGCCTGTGCTCCGCAACGGGAGAGGCCACAGCAGTGAGAGGCCCGCGTACCGCAAAAAATAAATAAATAAATAAATATAATAATAAAAAATGGCTTAGTCAACTAGAGCTAATCTGTGGAAGTAGGTTTCTACAGGTTGTTTAAAATTCCACAGTAGATTCACACTTCTGTCTTCTCGGAGTTTTGCGAGTCTCATAGGCTGATGGGAATTTGCCTTTTCTTCTTCCCCCTTCCCACTCTCTGCCCTCTGGCCTGTAGGCAGCGGAAAGAAACAGGGAGAAGCAAAAGGTCATGGACCCAGGGGTGTCCAGTAGCTCAAGAGATGTCCCGCCCGTGGCACGTGGGCATCGGGCTCGGGTGGAGGTGCCCTTTGCCGGCCTTGAGCGCCGGCCTCCGTCCTTCCCTGAAGGGTCCACCCCTGAAGGGGTCCCCGCCTGACGTGGAGGGGCTGTGGGCTGCTCTGGTCGCTGTGCGGGGCCTCTTGGGCTTTCCAGCGTCTCCAGGCGGTGCTGGCAGGCCGCCTCTGGTGTGTGTGGTCGAGCGGAGCACCTGGGACTCCACCTGACCCCGGGAGGCCCGTGCAGGTGGAGTGTTGCTCCGCTCCACAGTGCATCTTGCTTACTGCCTCGAACGTGTTAGTTATTCAGCAAAGCAATTCTCTGGTGTCAGCACGCTCTGCAGGGTGAGAGAATGGTCAACACACTGGTTTCAATGACTCGGCACAGTCAGGGCATCTTTTCCTGGCAGTAGGAGTTGGCGGACACAGGAAAGACAGCGAGCCTTGTGGAGTGAAGGTTCTAGCGCTGTTGCAAAGGGTTCACGGGCTGGTGGGTTTGGGGCATTTTGTCCTTTAGCTCCTGTCCTTCTAAGGGGACGTGCCAGCCATGTCCTCCTTCTGCAGCTTCCTGTGGTCGCCCGCTCACGCCTTCTGACATCAGCAGGGCCACAGGTGTGGGCCAGCGCCCGCGGAGCCATCATACCTTGTGGTATTTTACAACGTAATTGCAGAGGGGACATTTGATCTTTATGACTTTCTTGGAATCTTTGCAAGGGGTTGGTTGGAACAGAACCTTTCCATCTACATCAGGGTCTATAAAAATCCTAGTAACTGACTTCATGGGGCTTGCGCTTTTCTTTTGTTACTTTCTTCACTCTCTAATTAGATTTTGCTCATTCATGGGACAGAACAGTCTGGCAGGAAATAACCAGCATTAAAATAACTCAAAGGCAGGGCTGTACCTGGCATCGCCCTAGCAAGATCAGAGCAGGGTTGGCTGCCCTGGACCTGGGGCTAACCTCAGAAGCCCCTGTCCAGGTGAACTTTGGCCTCAAAGGAGCCAGGTCGACTGGAGGCTCGGCTGGGAGTCTGGTGCCCTGAGGCTCCTCCCAGCCTGGCCACTGCCTGGCCATGGCCTTGAGCTTGCTCTCTCAACTGACTCCACTTCCCTTGCGCTCAGAAGCAATCTGGGAGTAATAATACCTGCTCTTGACTTCTCGGAATGCTCAAGGTGACAAATTGGTTGTCACAATCTAAGGGGCCATTTATTTCCCTAGTGTGAAGACAGACTTTTTAAAGGGATGAAAGTAAAATCTCAGGTTATATTCGTGGCCCTTTGAGGAAGGAGTTGCCCCTTTTAGTCAACTGTAGTCTAAAAAAGAAGAGGAGGAAGACCTGAAATAGTTTTTGTGGGACTTATGTGAACATACAAAAGCATCTACAAGAAGCTGTAATTTTTCACATCATTTCCCCAAATCGTGTTGGAAGCAAGACTGAGACATCGTCTCGCTTGGAGAATTACCCTTCCGTCAGGGGTTCCTGGGCACCTGTTTTGTTTGGAAATGACTTGCAAAGAAACCATCTTTCTTAGACCCCCCCAAAACTGCTTGTAGTGCCTGTCAGCTGTGTGGTTTGGACGTTCCCGAAAGAGGCAGGCAGGTGGTGGCAACTGCAGACACTGATCTCTCTGCCAGCTCCTTTGAACCCTTCCCGCCTGGATTGGTGTCCCCAGCTGCAGAGCAGAGCCCTTGGCTGAGCTTCCCCTGAACACATGGAATCTCGGGGACGCCCAGAGATTGACTGTACGCGGAGCGCGTCCTGGGAGCTTGTGGTGTCCACGGCAGTCTGGAGGTGCTCCTTCACTTAATGTTCTATGTCATCGTCCACTGGATCAGTCCACAGAGTGAAGGGATCTGCCTTTGGAGATGCTTCAGCAGCGCGCTGTTCTATGAGAAAGACCGGGGCAGGTAGGAGTAACTCACGTCTCAGAGCCCGTCCTCCGGTGCCCAGGGCAGGCGGCCTGGCAGTAGAGGCACAGAGGGTAAATGGCCAGCCCGAGGGTCTCCGCTTCTCCCCTTCCAGTGGTCTGCTGTCCGCCCCCTGCCCCGGGAGGGGTCCCTCCCCTGGAGCGCCCACACGGCGCCCTGCTCTGTGGGTCCCACGTGTTTCCTTCTCTTGTGCCGCTGAAGAGCGTTAGTTACGCCGCCCACAGGGCCTCGAGCCGGAGCCTCCCGTCCCCCGGAGGCCATCACCTGGTCACTCCCCGTCCCCGTGCTCATTTGTCCAGTGTCTCATGCGCACTGCGGACTGCCCATCACCGCGGCCGTGGTCATCAGTGGAGACTCAGGGCTCTCCCACACCCAGCCCCCCAGCCGGCCAGCATCCCGTTTGTGCCCCAGTCCTGGGTGACAGTGACCCCACAGTGTGCTGACCCCCTGCGCTCCCGGCCGGACGCGCCCCCCCTTACCGTGGGTGCTGTGCCCCGGGCAGGACTCAACCCCCTCCCTCGCTTCTCCTGGTGGCCTCGACCTCACTCGGCCCCTCGCTCCTCGGCCTGTCTCGTGCAGCCCTTGATGTCCAGTTCAGTCACCTCTGTGTCATCACCCTGTGCCCGGGGGGCCTGCGGCGTGGCTGGTGGTGAAGCGTGAACACAGAGTCCCCTGCTGGTCCTGGGAGGCCTTCTCCTCCCGCCTCCAGGGACTCCGGTCCCGCCCTCAGCCCTGCTTCCGTCAGCCCTCCCTGAACTTGGGGGCCTGCCCCCCACCCCCCGCCAGCCCTCCACATGCTGGCCGCCCTGTGTTCCCTGCTATGATGCTATGACGCTCACTGCTCTCCGGGGCTGCCCCGTATCAGTGGCCGGCCTGGGCCAGACTGGTCTCCCTCACCCTGGTCCTCCTCTCCTGCTGCCACTGACGGGCCCCACTGACAGGGCCTTTTCTTAAGTCAGGATCAGGGGCCCTGGAGAGCTCCCTCTGGGCCCTCACTGCTTTGGGGGCTTCCCCATCCTGCTTCCTCCTCCAGCCTCGTTTCCGGCTCACTCGTCTTAGGTTTGAGCCTTCTGATTGTTCAGCCACAGGGTAGAAACATACAGTCACGTTGAGGTCCTACAGCGGCTTGCTGCTGAGCCACCACGGAGCAGGATCCGGGTTAGGGCCGGTTTCTCTCTAATTAGGCAAAGGGAGTAGGCTGTGCTCCCTGCGTATTCTCCACCGGCGAGGACAAGTGCTTCAGGCAGGATGCTGGGGACGCCGGCGCCCTCGGCTTCACTTCAGAGTAGGGATGGTGATGGTGCCCTTCGTGCATACCGAGGGCTGAGAACAGAGCCTGGCTCGCGAGTGGGGGTCGCCAGTTATTTATGTGATGGACAGTCGGCCCCAGGAAGCCGGCGCTCTGCTTGGTTCTCCTCTGTGTCCCCGGCACCTAGGACAGGGCATGACGTGCAGCCCAGTGCTCAATAAATACCTCTGAAATGAAGTTCATAGATTAAGGAAGAGGGGCCATGGGATGCCCTGGAAAGAATACGGAGTTTGGCGTCTAGAGGCCTGGTCCCATCTCTGCCTTTTGCACACTGTGCGTGACACCTGAGCAAGCCCCCCACCCTTTTGAAGGCCCATTTCTCCTTGACTTCGATGAGTGTGTGATGAGATGCTTTGCTTGCAGCTGCAGATGCTCCAAACCTGGCCGAGTGTGGCTGAAACAGGGAGGAGCTTAGTGACCCTCCCCTCCCCCCCCCCCCCCCCCGCAAGAGGATGGCTGATTCCTCTGGCTCAGCTCCACCCCTCCCTAGAGGCTTCTCTGTACCCCTGGACACCCCATCTTCGTTCCAAGAGCTGCCACTGCTCCAGAGGTCCTTGTCCGTCCCCGGGTCTCCATGCACCTTTGCTTATTTGGGAGAGAAACCTTTCTCTGAAGCCCCCTGGCGGTCCCTCAGGTCCTGGTGGCTGTGAATGCTGTCCCCTGCCCATGTGACAGCAGGCTCAGACGGTGCTACTTCTGAGTAGAAGGCTGCTCATGCCGGCAGGGAGAGAGGAGGGAGCTGGAGGATGACTATAGTGTAGGCTGCCGACAGTGGCTTCTCCAGGGGATGCTGATGAGAATACAACTGTTACTGGGTTGTTCGGAGCAGTCGGGATCAGGTGGGTGGAGGTGCAAAGCGGGGTACCTATGGGGGGCTCCACCTACCCCATTGACTTTATACCTTTGTGCAGATGCTTGTTTAAAAAGAAAATGTGAATGCCCTGGTAGGGCTTGGGGTGGGTGGGGCTTGTCCTCTGCAATGTGGCCGCGGTCTCCATCCTGCCCTAAAGTCTTATAGTTACTTCACTCATTTTGCTTCTGCCTGGTCCCTCAGGGCATTATTACATTTGCAGGCCCCGTGATAGAGCGTTGTTCAACTAGTTTATTTGTACATTAGTATCAGAGCATGGTCATCTTAATTAAAAAGAAAGTTCTTTATTTTCTCGGTGGATTTAGGCGTGAGTCAGGGAGGTTTGGGTCTAGATATTCCAGCCCGCCCTCCTCTGGCTCTCCTCTTCAGAGATCCACCGTGAGAGGCATGGGCTGGCCTTGGCACGGTTACCTGGCCCCTGGCCGTGTCTTGTGCCTGGAGCTGCCTTTGGAAGGTTTGGGTTTCTCTTCGAGGCGCTAAAGCCTGTATGGTTTGGACACTGTCTCCTTTGCAATATGGACACTCTCAGATGATTAAAAAGCAAACAAACAAAGAAACAAAAGTCCTCCATTTTGGTGTCTAGGTCCTGTGTTCACAGGCCTGTGCAGTTTTTATTCTCCTTGACGTAAGTGTGCTCTTTAACCTGAAAGACGTGGACATGCTACAGGAGTCCGTGTGCAGCACCAATTTCTTTTCTTCTTTTTCTTTCTTTCTCATTTGTTTCCTCAAAAAAAAAAAAAAACCCAAAATCCAATTGCTTTCTTGCCTTAAGATGTAAATTCCACAGTTTGGCTGCATTGGATTCCAAGTTTTCCGAGAAAAGGCTTAAATTTATTAGGTTAGTTCACAATGTTCCCTCAGAGAACTTTTACTTTGAGGCGTGGAGCCATATGTGGTTGGGTTGTTTTAAGATCAATAATGAAAGAGAATCAGCATTACATCGTTTACAGAAACTCGGGCTGTGCCTGTCCCTTCGGTAATTGTCACTCATGATTCAGTGATTCACAAGCTTGGTCCAGGGCGGTAGGGATGGAGCTGGGGTGTAAGGTCGCGCTGATGTTTCTGCAGTTTGGCTCGGCGTTGATGGCGCCTCTGGGCCAGCGCAGAGTCAGACGGTGCTGTGGGGCCCTGAGCAGCCTCTGGGAAGGCTGCTTCCATTGGGAATTATTCCCCATCACCCTGCCAGGATCTGGCTTCTCCGCAGCATTAAAGAGTAGAAAGCGAATAACAGGTTGGATCACAAACAAGCCTTTGCATGAGATGGAATCTCAGCAGTGCGGGAGCCTTGGTTTGGTTGTGTCACTGGCGATAGTCAACATTTTTTTATATTTACCTCTAAAGAGGGGAAGCAAAACTGAGAGGGCCTCTTTTGGAAATAAAAATCATGCTTTCTCAGTGTCTAACTTGGAACATGTTCACGGTTATATATGTGCATTCGTAGACGTATCCATCCACATACAGATACGTACACATATAACACACACGTGTAAACACACATACAGACACTGATGTGAATGTAAACTGCTGACAGCAGAAGGCGACTATCACAGTTCACTGCTGAACACTGATTCCCAGATGTTTGGATTTCATGAGCTAAGGACATGAAATATAAAAAAGGAAGGGGGCCAGCACGAATTGCCAACTTCATGTTTTCTAAGGTCATTAAAAATTTTTTTTGGTGATGGACGCTAACTAGACTTACGGTGGTGATCATTTTGCAGTATGTACAGCTATGGAATCGTTATGTTGTACACCTGTAACTAATATAATGTTATATGCCAATGATATCACTATAAAATTTTGTTTTTAGTTGTAAAATACACGTAACATAAAATTTACCATCCCACCCATTTTTAATTGTACAGCTCAGTACGGTTAAGTACATTCATGTTGTGCATCCAAGATCATTTTGCAAGAAAAAGAGCAAGAGAGAAGGGCCCCCCATTTACCGTCCTAATCATTTCTTAGAAGAAAGAGCATTTAACACCAAAAGGGAAATAAGAAAGGAAGGCTGGCATCCTGATGAAGGAAATTCCTCCCACATCTGAGGTAGAATGGCACAGAGAAAAACAATCGTTCATGGAAAAATAATAGTGCAGAGGGAAATATATAGCAAAGAGCTCTGTGTAGCCATTACTCAGATTTTTAAAATGCTAACCTTTTCGTTTAGCAGTGTATACGAGTGTCGAATCATTACATTGTACGCCTGAAACTAATATAATGTTGTCTGTCAATTTTATCTCAATTAAAAAATGCTAACCTGTTGTCATCTTTGCTCAAGATCATCCTATTCACCGTGCCTGTACCTGAGCTGTTTTTTACCAGGCCACGGCCAGAGGAGCTCAGCTTTGCCACTAAGTGCGCAGCTTAGCAGTGATACTTTTTCACAGCAAGACTTTGTTGACGAAGGAAGCTGTGTGTTGGTTTACATCCTGGCACGAGTCTTACCGTCAGTGGTCCAAGGGCCAGTAGCAAGCAGTCCCTGTCTGACAGCTGTCAGCAGCTCTATTCTGGAGCGGGTTTTGTTGTTATAGAAGTGAAAGCTGACAGTTACAGTTGGAGCCCATGTATATTCATCCCACTATGATCCCATTCTCTTCTCTTTCTCCCCAAAGTTGACTGAACTTGGTTTGTATGCACCCAGTCCATCCTCCATCTGCCCGTTAGCGGCACATAGTGCTTTGTGAAAATGGGACCCTACTGTTATGGCCTCTGAAGCTTTCATTGGTTTGTCTAACGTGGGTTTAGAGACGTGTCTGTTTTGATACATGTCCATCTGCTCTAGATATCACTCTGTGTGACTGTGCCACATTCTAGTTACCTGTCCTCCTACAGTGGACACTCAGGTTGTTTCTAGGTTCTTGCTAAATACAAGCAATACCACGGTGCACATTCACAGGAGCCTTTCCTGCAATACGAGAGGGAATTTATACAGGTGAGCTTCTGGGAAGGGAGTCCTGGGTCAAAGGGGAAGTGAAGCCTTCATTCACAAAATTGAATTAGCTTGTTAACCAAGCCAGTTGTTTACTACAGCTGTTCAGGCACCTGGGGTTGGGAGGTGGGGGAGATAATATCATAAGTCCACCATTAATAAACTTGGTTTTCTGGACCAAATTGAGAGCTGCTGATTGTTGATCTACCTAAAGGTTTAATTCAGAGTCTGAGAATAATAAAGCGGTGATCTGGCAGGTTGGTTACAGTAACTTTTCTTTGCGTCTTTACGGGGCAGAGACCAGTGGGGAGCAGCTGGCCCCTCCCTGTTTCCCCCTTTCCACGTGAATGGGAAAATGTTTGCAGACTTGACCTGGGAGGCCCATGAACCTGGGTGTTGCCGTGTGTCAAGCTTTGTTACAGATGGTTTTTATGGTCCAAGAAAATCCCGTGGCCATGGCTTGGCCCATCTCCTTGGATGAGTTTCTTGGCAGGTGTTTCTGGGGTGGCCGAACCGTTGTGCAGAGTGTCAGCGGATCTGTCTTTCCACTGTCCGGTCTGTGGTCTCTGAACAAGCTGGGGAGACACCCAGGGCAGAAGTGGCCCCTGGTGGCCTGTGGGACGTGTGCCCTGTGGCAGCATCCCCGTGTAGCCACCACGCAGCCAGCCGGGAGCACCCAGGGTTTGGGCTGTGGACGAGTCAGGCTTCAGTCTCAGGACAAACCGAGGGCCAAGACGATGTCTCATGTGCCTGATGTACTTTATTCACAGCCTTCTCTCACCTTCAGCAAATGGTGGAGAAAACAGTGAGTGGCAAGACAAAGTGGTGAGAAAAAGCTATAGAGACATCAAAGAAAAAAATAATAGACTAAGAGCCTTTTCATTTACAGGCTCTGCTCAGCCTGTCAAAGAAGGCTGTTAGTGGACCCTCCCCAAAACCCCGAGACAGGCTGAGTGGTGGGGAAACCTGATGGACGTCATACGTCTGATGTGTCTGTATTAAGGATGCTGGTGTCTGACAGACAGACACTTGGTGTGGGATCTGGCACGTCGGAGCCACTGCGATGCCCCCATGTTATCAGACAGAAAGAGTTTTTAGTGGTTGCTGCCTGTGAAGTAATTGGTGCTTTGGACATACAGGCAAGAGTTTACATTTGTAAAATAATTCTTTTTCTTTTTCATAACCAGCTGTCAAAGCTTGAAAAGCAACAGCAGAGGAAAGAAAAAACCAGAGCCAAAGGGCCTTCTGAATCAAGCAAGGAAAGAAGCGCTCCTCGCAAGGAAGACCGCAGCGCCAGCAGCGGGGCCGAGGGGGACGTGTCCTCGGAGCGGGAGCCGTAGGGGGCCGGGGCGCAGGTAGGGCCCCCCCCGGAGCTGCGTCGGCGCCTCACGTCGGGGGACACCAGTCAGGGGTAGAGGACAGGGTGGCTTTGGAGGCAGAGCTTGTTTTATGGTGGCTCCTCGTGGCTTCCTGAGATCTGCTGCCTCCAGGGCAGAGAGAAGAGTTGAGACGCGCCCGCGTCAGGCAACGACTGCGGCTCCTGGCGCTTCTAGAGTGTTCCAGATGCGAGCGCCTGCCTCTGCGCCCTCCTCTCAGCAGCTGCAGGAGGCCTCCCCTCACAGCCTGCGGCCTTCACGTCCCCCGCGCTGCGCTGCCCGTTCACTTTCCCGAGACGGGAGTGCCTCACGGTTCCCTGTAGCTTGGGTCCGCCTCCCTGCCCGGAGGCCACAGGCCTGTGGAGCTTGTCCCAGCCACCCGATGGCCCTCGGCTCAAGTTCATTCCCCGTGAACACATCACATGGCAGCGTTCGCAGGAGCAGGGAGCAGCGAGGGGACAGTCCCGCCAGAGCGCCGGGCAGTGCGCCGGTGCCGGGACCGCGGGCCGGGTGGACAGGGACGTGGCCGTGGCTCCAGGGAACCAGGGGTCCAGGGTGGGACCTGGAAGGGCTGGTAGAGATGGGGCGACAGGGACCGAGAGCGGGGAGTGGCCCAGCGGAGAGGAGAGAAAGAGCGGGAGTCGTGGGTTCGGGCAGAGGCGGTAGGGAAGGGACGTGGGGCTGTTTCGGGAGCTTGTCTGAAGGCATGTGGGAGGAAGGGCCCGGGCCATACAGGGTCCGGTGTGCAACTCGGAGAAATGTGGGTTTTGTCCTGGGATCATGGGGAACCTTTTGAAAGCTGTCAAGTGCACAAGTGACACAGTCAGATCCTGAGTTTCGAAAGGTGACCCCAGCAGCCGTGGGGAGCAGGCTGGAGGAGACAGGCCAGGGACAGGGCAGTTGCAGAAACCAAAGAAGCCAGGCCGGGCGTGCAGTCTGGAGCCTTCGGCTTGTGGTCTGTGGTTCAAATCAAGTCAGCCTTGGGTTCGCCCTGGAGATGCCACATGGCGAGAGAGAACACTCGTGAGATGGCTTGTGCCTTCTGAAGGGGGTGGGGACCAGGAGTCTCCTGTGGAATGTCCCCAGGATGTCTGCTGCCGGTGCTGAGACAGATTGCCGAGCCCACGGCGGACCGGCCGGCAGACGTTAGTAGAGCAGACGGGCAGGGTGGAGATCTTGGAAAGGAGGGGTTGCTGAATCATAGTTTTATGGGGGGCCGTGTGGGATTGTCAGTCCTGTAAGTCCCTGTTGACTTTCCCCAGTCGCCATGTTCTGTCCAAGTGTAACTCCGGGGAGGTGACAGCTGTGCTCGCGGGTCTGGGCTCATGCATGTCACACACTCAGGTGAGCGTGAAGCCGGAGTCACAGGGGAGCCCTTCACACTCGGCCTCGTTTGTCGCCCCACCTTGTTCACAAGCCCCACCTTGTTCTGGATCTTGATGCTCTGGCCTCAAGCCATTGGTTTTTATTCGTGAACTGAAACAGTTGTTATGAGTTAGGGAGAGTCTTCTGAATGTGGAATTTGGTGTATAAATAATGTTAAATATTCATGAACACACAGTAACCTTTTATGTGGCATTTATGTTACGTAAAACTTCCCCTCCAAGATGATGAGGATTTGCTCATCATTGACATGGTCAGTTTTGTCGTCAGAAATACTGCCAAATACCCCGAAATCTGGGGGTGAAACGTGCCACATAAAGACAGTGCACAGGGCGGCTCTTTAGGTTAGTTTTCTAATTATGTTAATTAATAAAGTGGGTCCAGCAGTGATTCAGAACCTCGTCGGTGCTTATTTGCATCCTACCAATTTCTGTGTGACAGTGAGTAAGTTATGTAATTTCGGCTTCCTTGGTTTTTCTTCTGTGAACTTAGTGAGTGAAGCTCATCCCTTCAGCGACGTGGGGAGATGCAGGCGGGTACGAGCCACCATGCCCAGCAGAGGACCCGGGTTTTAGCCATGCTCCAGGATTTGCAGACCTTAAAGGGGTTAGGCTAAGCGACAGCTGGTACTCCATGGATGTATTGGGGGTTTTGCTGCCTGTGGACTTTTGTTGCCCCTTCTGCTATACTTTGTTATCCCAGTCGACCCCCCCAAACCACCACCCAGTATTAAGATGTCTGTAAGAGCTGAGTGACATGGTGACAGACAGAAGGTAACCTTGGCATTGGCCCTGTTCCGCTGAAAAACAGCAGCACCCCCGCCCCCAGTGAGGGGAGCTGCAGTTCTCATTTGCTGCAGGTTTCATTTACTTTTCTTTAAAAACAGAAAGAGCCCTGGGGAGCCTCACAGGCCCGAAGGGGAGCAGCTTTGAGTTTCCTAGGCATGAGGGGGAAAGAAGAGGCGAGAGAAAATGGACTGAGAAGCTGCATGATGTTGGGTGTATGTTTCTTTGAAAATGAGCTCAAACCTCCTTGGTTCGGAGGACCTCCCCAGGGTGCCGCCATCCCTCTGTCACATTGCAGACATTTCTTATTTTACCAAATGGACGTGAAACTGCTAAAATTAACTTCTCCTTTGTCCTCTGTCTCATTCCTTTGGGCTCCTCATCTTGCTGGGAGGATTCACGGTTTTCTGTGAGGCTGCAGCTCAGTTTTCCCCCCTTTCTGGCCCACAGCTAAAGGAACGAGGGCTATTTCTCATGAAAAGAGTGTGGTTTCTGCCTGTGATCACAGGCTGCAGTATCCACTCGTTTGAGTATTGACTTAACTGCCGTCGTGAGTGTGTGCACGAAAGGGGCGCACTTCGGGCCAGCACCCCGTGTTCCTGTCCTCAGATGTCAGCCCTCGAAACCAAGCAAGGAAAGTGTTTTGGAAGCTGCCGTCTGTTTGCTCTTCCAACTTGACCTTTGTCTGTATAGTGAGACGTGTCCTGGCCAAGCATGTTTCTCCCTGATGAGCTAGAGCAGGGGTGTGTGTGTGTGTGTGTGTGTGTGTGTGTGTGTGTGTGTGTGTGTGTGTGTGTGTGTGCGAGCATGCACGCTCTGTAAAAGGCTATTCCATCACTTTCCACTGTTTTTTTCCCTGTAGAAGGTGGGATCTTTTATTCCCAGAGCTTCACTTTGCTTCCCTGTGTCAACATTCATACCACTTTTCCAGTCCCTGTGCATTTCATGGTATAAAATGCACTATGCCTCTGAGGTAGTGTTTTTATTTTTTTTAACTTTAAACAACCTTTTCTCAGTGGCTGCCCTAGAGTTTGCAGTATACATTTTTTTTTTCTTCTTTCAAAGACATAAGCTAATACTGAAATCCCCAAAACACTTCCGGTGTTACTTCATGATATTGAAGGAACATACAATAAGATTTTCAAAGAACACAGTGGCAAAGTATTATTTAATCCAAATTCGCTGTTATATGGGCCTATGCTTTTTAAAATCCATGATGTTTATATTTACTAAGATCTGGAATATTTGAAAAATAATGTGAGGATAATGGGAAATTTTTACAGAATTCTAGGATGCCCAATAATGCCTGGATAGCATATGCAATTAGTGGAAGACAATAATCTATCTTATGTGACATATCAATCAAAGAGAAATGATACCTTCCATTGTGAGGTTAATGAGTTATTCACGATTATGTCACTTATAGGATATAACAGAGTTTGTGGTATACATTTTTAACAAATCTGAGCCCACCTGCAAACAGCCTGGCCTCCTCACCTGTGCAGGTGCCTCATGGCAGCATCTCCCAGTCCCTCCCTCATGTTCCTCGTGACCTTGTGTCACTCACGTTACTTTCATGTGCTCCACAACCCAATGCATTGTTACCGTTACCATTTCATAAGTAGTTTTTTAGATGAACTAAGAATAAGAAAAAGAACAGATCTTATTTTACCTTAACTTCATCTCTGATGCTGTCCCTTTCGTTACGTCAGTCCAAGTTTCGGAGCCGTATTGTGTTCCTTCTGCCTGAAGAACTTCTTTGAGCATTTCTTGCAGATCAAAGGGAGTCTTTGTTTCTCCTTCACTTTTGAGGGATAGTTTTGCTGGTATAGAATTCTGGTTTGGTGGGTTTTTTGGTTGAACACTTTAGATATTTTATTCCACTCTACCCTTGCTGGCATAGTTTCTTCTGAGACATCCTCTGTAATCTGCAGCCATGTGCCCCCTCCTCCCACTCCGCCCTCAGCTTCTTTCAAGATTTTCTCCGGGCTTCCCTGGTGGTGCAGTGGTTGAGAGTCCGCCTGCCGATACAGGGGACACGGGTTCGTGCCCCGGTCCGGGAAGATCCCACATGCCGCGGAACGGCTAGGCCCGTGAGCCATGGCCGCTGAGCCTGCGCGTCCGGAGCCTGCGCTCCGCAAAGGGAGAGGCCACAACAGTGAGAGGCCCGCGTACCGCAAAAAAAAAAAATTTTCTCCTTGTTTTTTTGCAGTTTGCGTAGGATTTGCCTAGGTGTGGTTGCTGGTTGGTGTTCTCTGCTTCATGGATCTGTGATTCAGTGTCTCCTGTCATTAAGTTTGGGCTGTTCTTGGCCATTGTTACTTCTCTCTTCTCTCTGCCTTCTCCTTCTGGTGTGTGTATGTTACCCCTTTTGTAACTGCCCCACAGTTCTTGGATGGTCTGTTCCTTTTTCCGTTCCTTCCTCTCTTTGCAGTTCGGTTTGGGAAGTTTGTAGTGACCTGTCTTCAGGCCCACTGATTCCTCCCTTGGCTGATGAGCCTGTCGAAAGCACTCTGCATTTCCTTTTGATTCTTTCTGGAGCTTCCATGTCTCCGCTTACATAACCCATCTGTTCTCGCATGTTGTCTACTTTTCTCAGTAGACCTTTAACATATTAATCATAGTTATTCTTCCTTGTCTGATAATTCCAGCATCTGTGTTAAACATCTAAGTCTCATTCTGATGATTACTTTGGGTTTTCTGAGCTTCTGGAATCTATAAATGTATGTCTTTCTATACATTTGGGGAATTTTAAGCAGTATTTCTTCCAACGTTATTTTTTGCCCTGTTTTCCCTCGTCTTACTGGGAGGAGATTACTGTTCCCAAACCGTAAGTGTTGTTCTGGCCTTTGTTATACAGGATGTTGTTCTGCTTGCTCGCTGGTACGGAGCAGGCATATTATGTCACTTTACTGGCAGGGGCGTTGGATTTACTTCATGCCCAGGCTTGCTCCTCAGTTGCCTTATTTATTAGAAATAAATTGGCAAGAATCTGGCCATAATAATTGATTCTGTTTATTGCTCAAGTGCAGAGCTAAGCTTGGTGATAACCTAGAGTGTGCTAATAGAGTAGGCACTACCTGTATGTGGATATTTAAATGTAAATTAATTAAAATTAAATAAAGTTTAATTTCCTTAGTCATAGTAGCCACATTTCAAGTGTTCAGTAGCCGCATACGGCTGGTGGCTGCCATGTGGCACAGAGCTGATACAGGACAGTCAGTCACTGCGGAAAGTTTGCTTGGGCGGCACCAGCCCAGAGGGATCAAAGTAAAGTTTGAGACTGTCATCTGAACCACTGTAAGTTTTGGTAAGACGGACATGGTTAAATATATACAAATATACGTTACACATTCTACATGGGGTAGAATTTAATCAAAAAACAAAAACTAACTGCTGTCAGAGTTTGTTCCTTCCCCAATCAGGTGACATCAGTTGGTTTTGTTTTTTTTTTTTTTCCTGCTTGCTTTATTAGTTCACACCAAGCTCTCCTTTCTCAGTTAAAAATGGCATCACTGTCCCTATGTTCTCACTGCCAAGTCAGGACCCGCATGCAGCACTCACGCGCCAGAGGAGTGTCTGCTCTGACAGTTCAGCGGAGGCCTCACTGGGGTTCCTAACATGCTACAAGGGCTGCGTGAGTCCTTCATTGATAACATCGAATTCCCAGCAACTCATGTTTTTTCGTGGAACAGCCTGCCTTTTCTGTATAAACGAGCTCATATTAGACTCCCAGCTGTGACTGGAAGTAAATAAAACTTGTGTTGGGTTCTTTTGACCATGGCTGGGAGAGCCGGTCTGTGGTGTGTGCATATCCTGACTAGCACTCACGTCTCCTGGTTGCTCGAATGGCCTGAAGCCAGAAACAGATCAGCTGGAAGTCAGCATCTTTGAGAGACTCTGTGTTGAAACAAGCTGTTGAGGGATCCCTTGCTCCTGATCGTGGTCTATTCCCTGCTGCCCTCAACGGTTGAATGCAGTGAAAGAGAACCACCCCAGCATCTTCTTTCATAAGGCCATGAAATGGTGGTGCCAGGCTATTAGACACTTCTTAATGCGTTTATAACATTTTCTCTAAGCAGGTGATTCTATGTCTCTCTAATCTTACAAAGTTAGAGACATACTGTCTGCATAATGGTACCTGCTTTTGTCATAGAACAGACTATCATGGACATCTTCTCGATTGTTCATTCTTCTGTAGTAAACCTTACCATCTCCATCTGCACAGCAAACATTTGAAGCATAAGTTTACTACCGCAGTTCATTAAAACATGTAGAGTATTTAACTGGTGCAAATGTAAAAGAATAATGTATTCAAGCAGGATCCCAGAGCTCATTTTAAGTTCAAAAGCAAAGGTTTTAATCTGTGCCAAGAAGATAGAGTTCCCCAAAGGTGGAATGTGGGAACTCATTTCAGGATTGCGGTTACTAGTATTGCAGGTGAGGAAAGAGGTATTAAAAGGCCCCAGGTTCTTAAGTTTGGGTTAACATCTTGATTAAAATATAGGAGCAAGTGGGTTGCTTTTCTTGACTTTAAAACGGGAGTATTACGGTCTCCAGGAATTAGGTTGTGTATTCCTCTTGTAGTTTTTCAGATATCTCCTAGGAAGTAGTGTTGTACTTTGGCAGCCAGAGTTCAGAGCATGAGGGTAGGCCTGGGGGAAATTTTTTATTTTTTATTTTTTTTATTTTTTTGCGGTACGCGGGCCTCTCACTGAACTGGCCTCTCCCGTTGCGGAGAACAGGCTCCGGACGCGCAGGCTCAGCGGCCATGGCTCACGGGCCCAGCCGCTCCGCGGCATGTGGGATCCTCCCGGACTGGGGCACGAACCCGCATCCCCTGCATCTGCAGGCGGACTCTCAACCACTGCACCACCAGGGAAGCCCCTGGGGGAAATTTTGATCCCTTGTGTGGGTCCAGATAGACCTGAAGAACATGGACAAGCTGCAGTTCCAACTAGCCTTTCCTATGTGGGCCTGTGAGCCTCAGTGTCAAGCTGGGCTCAAAAATGGAAGGCTGGTCATTCCATGGAGGCGTCTGCTCATAACGTGACCCTTTCTTGAGAACGTGACCTGTGTTGAGTACATCTGGAAGCATGTTCACAGATGTGGCATCACCAGGTGCAAATGACTGTAATCTTTTGAGTTTACTGGAGTTCATCCAATTAGAGTTTAGGTCTGAGGGAATAGAAACTGCTATGTGAAGTTTGGGATTTAGTTAAACTTGGATGACAAATGCCTGCCACACAAATCTTGGCACAACCAGCTGGCTTTTGTTGTGGGTTCAGAATTGCAAAAGGAAACGCAGGAGACTTGGACATTTTATACCGAAGAACCTATCCTCCTTTGAGCAGTATTAAAGATATTCCAAGAACAAGCATTTAGTTTGTACACTGTCCCTATGCTTTCTTTAGGCTCCCCACCCCTCTTCTTCCCTCATTTTAAAAGGATGTGGAAATGAGACTTTTGTATTTTTTTCAAGGGATTTGTCCATCTTATCCATGTCTAATTTGTGGGCATAAAGTTGTGATATACCCTTTTTATTCTTCGAATGTGTGTAAAATCTGTATTGACTTTGTCTCTTTGATTCATGATATTCCTAACTCGTTTTTTCTCTTTTTTCTTGGTAAGTCTGACAAGAAGTGTATCAATTTTATTGACCTTTTCATTTATTTTCTCTTTTGTTTTTCTGTTTGAAACTATCATTCCTTCCTGCTCTTGTTATTCCCCTCCTCCTGCTTGTTTTGGGTTTACTTTGCTTTTATTCATTTAATTCCTTAAGGTGGAAACTCAGATTATTGACTTAAATGCTTTCTTATTTTCTAATGTACACATTTAAAGCTATGAATTTTCCTCTAAGCACTGCTATAGGCGAATGTCACAAATTTTGACTGTTGTATTTCAATTTTCATTCACCTTAAAATATTTTCTAATTTGCCATGTGACTTCTTTTTGATGCAAAGTCCATTTAGAAGTGTGTTGTTTAATTCCCAGATATTTGGTTGGTGGCTTTTTGAGCTCTAAGGGTGAAGTTCATATAAATTGGCATCTCTTTGGTGAGAAGGTATTTGGATTTATACATGACAGCATAGCAGATTTTTCACAGTAAAATGAAACACTGTCATTCTCTTGTCGTTGTAAGAACTTGAAAGGATATCTCCAGCTATGCTATTTTGTTATGCTTGGTCATGTATTTTAATATGAATTGAAGGCAAATTTTGGGACTCTTCTGAGTAATGTGTCTTATCTTTGTTCTTTTTAGTGCATTATCACTGGGCAGAACTGGATCCTGAAAAATTCATGAAAGATGCTAGGCACCTACTACTTTAAGGATTTGGAACTGAATCCTGAAAAGGAAGATGGAAATAAGAAACTGGGAACCTGAATAGCCCTGAAAAAACAAAAACAAAACAAAATGAACCCACCAAAATAGCGTTACCATTGTCTGTTGCTGCTGTGATTTAGTAGAGGAGGGGTTGCTGCCAGTGTGGGGAAGGCGCCCCGTGCACAGGGCAGGCAAGGAATACACCCAAGCATCCCCCTCAGAACGGCTGTGTTGGTCCCTCTGATGTCTCAGCTTGCTCTCGGAACAGGCTGGCCCAACATCACTTGTCATCGAGTCCCCCTTTCGCACTGTGGTGTATTTCCGCGTGTCCATGGTGGGTCCCAAATGCATTCCTGCTGTCTGTGTTTTTCCCATCACTGGCTAAGCCAGGGCTCCTGTTAGGGTGTAAAGAGAATAGTTGTCAATGATAATGTATTATGTGAGACCTTTGCATCTTGTAAATTTTATCTGTTTTTTCTAAACAGAAATAAACTCCAAAGCTCAACAGACTACTTTATTCTTAAACAACTCCTGCTATGTTTCTTTTTAAGGATTTTGTCTGTAGAGATACAGTGTGTCTGACCCTTCTCTGTATGTATGTACTTCTTTTCAAATAATTCTTATGCAAGAGGCCTTGCCTGAGTGGTGCACACAGGTCCCTGGTTCTATGGTGAGAGCCTGTCTGTGGTGATGTATAGCTGATGCCCTTTTCCTTGGACACATGACAGCAGGAACGGGGAGTGTATGTGGGAAGGGAATCCTGTTTCAGAAAGGCCAGATGACTGACACCACGTGCGTGTGGCTCCACATCTGATTTATCTACCTTTGGGACGTGGGGGAGAGGCTTCACCATGTCGGACCACACAGCTGCCCTTTTTCCAGGAGCTGCATGGTTGTCCATGTATCCAAGTCCCCACAGAAACATGAAGAAAGAACAACATTCTAGCAAAGAGTTTCTCAGTTTTGATCTAGTGGTACAACGATAGTGATCATTTTTAGACATTATGGGATGTCAATAGTTATATATCTATTGCCATACATAATATACATTTATATAACATATCTATAATATACTAATGCTTATATAGTTATCCTCTCTTGAAATACTTCTTGCCTAACTATAGAAGAGACATCCTTATTTGGCATTTTGGTAATGCTGAAACTTTTTTTAAAGCCTACAGCACCAACTGTTCCCAGGCAGTCTCCCATATAAGTACTAACCAGGCCTGACCCTGCTTAGCTTCTGAGACCAGACGAGGTGGGGCGTGTTCAGGGTGGCAATGCTGACACTTGATCTGTCACTTTGTAATAACGTCTGAGTCCCTCTACTCTGACCCAGTTATCTGCTTTCAGATAAGAACATAGCTAGAAAATATGGGAGACAAAAGCTCAAATCACATCTCCAGTGTACATTCAAGTACTTGGAACACAGAGCTGGAAAGGGGTTTGCCAAATTGCCTTATTCTGACCCGATGCAGATGGTCCAGTAGAATCCTCGATGGCATAAACCTCTCGGTGTGAAATCACACCATCCCGGATGCAGAGCCTGGTCAGCTGCCCCAGCTCACAGGCACTCAGGTCCGGGAAGCTCTCCCATTTCCATGGTCTATGTTGGCTTCTACAGAGTGAATTCAGATTCACGCTAAAGTTACTTGAATCTCCAGTGTTGTAATCTCAGCTGTAGGGTGGTGGACTTGCTGAACAGATTTGTCATACGTTTTCCTGCCATAGCGTTTGATCACCAGCAGCTCATGCTTGGTGAGCAGATGCAGCCTGTCGTGGGGTGATGGGCGAGAGGACCGCTCAGAGAGAAAGGCCCGAAAAAGATAAAGGGAGACAAGGGGAGAAACCAGAACTCTGAAGATCTGAAGGACGTGGAGGAGACACTGGGTTAGAAACAAAACTGGGAGCAATGGGTGTAAGTGTCATTAACACAGATGCTATCTTGATAAATGAAACAACACAATTCAACAGGGGGTGACGATGTTGAGAGCATTGGAGCAGAAGTTCTGAGCCTACTTATGTGTGGCGGGAGCTTTTATTTATTTTCATCAGAGTTCCACGACCCCCTGCAGACACCGAAGTTCACAGGCGCTCAAGTCCTTTATGTAAAATGATGTGGGACACTCAGCCCTCTGTATCGGCAGTTTCACGTCCGCAGGTATGGAAGGCTGACTGTATTTTAAAAATCTTCTCTCTCTCACAGTATGCAGGGAATGATGGTAGATGTCTACTTTTGTAGCATTGGATGGAAGGAGGCTTTTGCATCATGCTGAAGGTCACTTTCAACTCCTAGCCACAGAGAAGCAGCGTGTACACACTAAAGACCGGCTGGTGAGGGTCAGATCTAACCACAAGGCAAGGTTATGAAGGAAAAAATGAAAGCTCGGGAAGAAACCCCATGACATCCACAGCTGCATCAGAGGTCCTTAATTTCTCCCTTCACCCAGCTCCCTTCACTCGCCTTCTGAAGATCATTTCCAACTCTTGCTGTGGGACAAATGGCTAAAATTAGATTTAGGGTGTAGTTCTGCTTGCAGAGTGTAGAACTCCCAGTCTTCATGTCCCTCCCAACATCTCCAACTTCTCCTTTCTGCTTATTTATAAAGCTCGCTATTTATTGTCCATTAAAACATCGCTTGAATGAGGATGGGAGAGAATCGTACCATGTATGGCTTTCCTGAGAGGTCTTGGCAGACCTCAGGCCTGGGACTTTAAACAGAGCACTGCCGGACGACACTGGCTAGCAGGGGCTGTTTAATCTTGCCTTTTGTGGTTTACTTTAGAGGAGACCAAGCTCTTCTGACGACACAAAACATAGACCAAATACAGGTGCCTTCCAGGGCTGGACACTCCACGGTATCATCGCACCTCGGTGGTCCTTGCGAAGGCATCTTCTCTGCCGGGTGGCGTCCCGAGTGGAGGTGGTTGCCAACTGGCAGAGAGAACAGAGAAGCCATGCCAAGGTCACGCGGAGGTCAGCAGTGCAGCCGGGACTCCACCCCAGGTCTGCTGAGACCAGCTGCCCAGAGGCCTTGTCTCCCCAGTGGGCAGAGGTGCACTCACTCTCAAGGTCACTCTCAAGGCCACATTGTGCAAGAAACTGCTGAAGAACTAGAACAGATGGTCCTGGGGAAGATGGACAGTGATGAGGCCTGAATGCGTGGCAGTGGCCGGCTCACCTGCCCCCAAGGGGTCTGTTCCGGCTCAGCCTCCTTCTGTCTCCCCCCCACCGCCGATGCCCCCTCCCTGAGTCCAGGCTGCCCACCTGCTGGCGGTGGTTTGGACCTCCCCTGCTCTCCCCCTCCCCCTGGCCACCCCACCTCGGCCTGAGGGTCTCAGCTCCTCTGGAAGGTGGGCCAAGCCCACCTCCCTGCTGCGGAGGAGCTGTCAGCTGCAGCCCCTCCAACAGACACCCCAGTACACTGCCAGCTCCATGGCGGAGCCTCTAACCCACTGCCCCTCGAGCAAGAGTCAAAAACAGAAAAGTTATTCTAAGGCCCCTACAAGTATGGAATATATTATCAAAAATGAGTTTAACAGATCTGAAATACCATCACTAGAAGATACTTTGCTAATGAGAATTTAAGGTTCTGTTTACCAGAACCTCTAAAAATATAACACACTAGCCTCTATACCCCAGGAGAGAACAAAAACATGAATGGCAGCGGCCGGAGACCGACTCCCTTCAAAACTGATTTTCCATCTTCATCTCTGATACCATCAATGGGAGGCTCTACCTTTGATATTTAGTCCGTGTCTTCTGAGATGAGGTGCTTTAACTCTATTTTTTTTTTAACATCTTTATTGGAGTATAACTGTTTTACAATAGTGTGTTAGTTTCTCCTTTACAACAAAGTGAATCAGTTATACATATACATATGTTCCCATACCTCTTCCCTCTTGC